>NC_033638.1:8645905-8772468 GCF_001540865.1 Ananas comosus | reverse complement strand
TATTTTAATATGAATCTGAATCATAGATTGATCTAAAAATGATTTCGATTTATCTTTACAAGCACCAAGCACTTGGTACTTGTAAGTTTTTTACCGTTAGATCTACTCCTCAGATCATTTTCAACTATTAGATTATACTATTCAATCAACCACCCACTCAACCCTAGGGGGCTCACATCATCCCAACCGCATATCTCTTAATCCAATGGCTAAAAGTCTACAACCACCAATAACTTGGTACTTTTAAAAGCATATGAGCTCAATTAGAGTCCGGCTACTATACTATCGGTAGCACGGAGGGCTCCGTGCTACCAAGTTGTTTTCGATGATTCGGCTTCCAAATCGACGATCGGCTCCTGTTAGACTTGATCTACACTATTGAAAGTATTTGGAAACTAAATTTCAAATTTTTTCAACATTATTTGATTAGTGATCAAAAGATCTCAAAATTGACAATTTTAATGGCCGATGTGGTGTGTTTGAGAGTTTAACGGTGTAAAACAATCCAAATCCAATGAAAATTTTATAGAAATTTTTTTTTCACTATTTAGAGTAAGATCAATATATCTGATATTGAATTTAAATCTTTTATCATCATTTTTTATTAGATTTTTATTTTCAGCCGTTCAATTTTAGACTACTTGTTTGATAGGTAAATGGTATCGAAAAATCATGAAATTTAGTTTCTAAATACTTTTAATAGTGTAGATCAAGTCTACCGAGGCCGATCGTCGATTTGGAAGCCGCATTATCGAAAACAACTTGGTAGCACGGAGCCCTCCGTGCTACTGATAGTATAGTAGTCCAGCTCTCTCTCTCTCTCTCTCTTTCTCTCTCTCTCTCTCTCTCTATATATATATATAATTAGGNGCGCTATTAGATTTTTGATCATTGGATGAAAGGATGTGCGGTTAGGATGATAGTGGCTCTTTAGGGTTGGGTGGATAGTTGGTTGAATAGTATAATCTAATGGTGGAAATAGTCAAAGGGGTAGATCTAACGACAAAAAACTAGATAGCACTAAACGCATGGTATTATCGATAGAATATAGAGTCCAGCTACTATACTATCGATAATACCAAACACTTGGTATTATCGAGTTTTTCGTTTTTAGATCTACTACTTTAATCATTTTCATCCGTTAAATCATACTATTCAACCAACCACCCACTTAATCCTTCATCCAACTGCATATTCCTATCATTCTAACCAAAGATTACTATTATTCTAACCATTTATTATCATTCTAATCAAAGATTACTATCATTCTAACTGCTTATTCCTTCATCCAAAAGCTGAAATCTCGATAGCACCAATATCAATAGTATAAGAGCATAATTATACATGTATATAGTCCGACTACTATACTCTTATCAGTACGTTTATCTTCGTACTTATAAGTCGTTTTCAATGATAGAGCTTTCAAATCGATGATCCATACAGTTAAATATAATCTGCAACATTTAAAATTTTTGAAAATCAAATTTTATAATTTTTCGACATTATTTACTTTAAAAGATTTTCAAATTGATAATTTTCAACGGATGATTTGGTATACTTGCTAATTTAACAGTGTAAAATAATTGAACGACCTACTAAAAATAGATGATCAAATTCTTCAATTTAAGATTAGAGTTATTGATCTTTATTTAGATAGTTAAGAGAATTTTCTATCAGAAATTTAACTAATTTCAATTATTTTACACTGTTAAATTAGCAAGTATACCAAATCATCCGTTGAAAATTATCAATTTGAAAATCTTTTAAAGTAAATAATGTCGAAAAATTATAAAATTTGATTTTCAAAAATTTTAAATGTTGCAGATTATATTTAACTGTATGGATCATCGATTTGAAAGCTCTATCATTGAAAACGACTTATAAGTACGAAGATAAACGTACTGATAAGAGTATAGTAGTCGGACTATATACATGTATAATTATGCTCTTATACTATTGATATTGGTGCTATCGAGATTTCAGCTTTTGGATGAAGGAATAAGCAGTTAGAATGATAGTAATCTTTGATTAGAATGATAATAAATGGTTAGAATAATAGTAATCTTTGGTTAGAATGATAGGAATATGCAGTTGGATGAAGGATTAAGTGGGTGGTTGGTTGAATAGTATGATTTAACGGATGAAAATGATTAAAGTAGTAGATCTAAAAACGAAAAACTCGATAATACCAAGTGTTTGGTATTATCGATAGTATAGTAGCTGGACTCTATATTCTATCGATAATACCATGCGTTTAGTGCTATCTAGTTTTTTGTCGTTAGATCTACCCCTTTGACTATTTCCACCATTAGATTATACTATTCAACCAACTATCCACCCAACCCTAAAGAGCCACTATCATCCTAACCGCACATCCTTTCATCCAATGATCAAAAATCTAATAGCGCCAAGTGCTTGATACTATCAATAGTATAGTAGCCTAATTTTCTATATATATATATATAGAGAGAGAGAGAGAGAGAGAGAGAGAGAGAGAGAGCTAGGCTGGAATATTATTGATAGCAAAAGGTTTTTTTGCTATCAAGTTTTTAACCCTTGGATGAGAAATTGTAGGATTAGGATGATATTAATCTCTTAGGGTTGAGTGGTCCCTCTAAGGTTGAGTGGTTTTCATTGAGTTATAATATTTAATCAAATGATTAGAAATGACGAAAGAATTTGATCCAAAAGCTAAAAATTTGATAGAAAAATTTTTTGTTCGCTATCAATAGTATTCTAGCACATATCTCTCTCTCTCTAGTGTTCCGTTTACTTCTCTGTAAAATCTAAGTGGCCCTTGTAATCAGCTTTCTAGCTGAAATATTTCATGAGAACAAATAGAGATATATTTGTTAAAAATTTGAGCGAATAAATGGCGGGTGTTCAAAGCACAAAAGTAATTAAATTTAAGGAAAAAAAAAGAACCAAATAATAATATTGAATTGAAAAAAATTACTGGCCTTAGGTTTACTGATTCAAGTAATGGTTCAACTAATCATTGAATGTTGCAGAGAAGTGAGGAAGATTCAGAATGCCATTAGTCATATTGATTGAGAATTTCTTTTCATATTACCCCAAAACTTCAAACTTCAAACTTCAAACTTCAAACAATTCGCAGCGTAGATTCAAATTGGCATAAATTTTAGAAATGCTAGTATATACAAAAATGTACGGATACTGAAATGAACTTTGAGTGAAAGTAGCCTTTATCAGATTAAATGGGCACAAATTTGGGCTAATACAAGATTAAAAAAGATCAGCGTCCCCAAAATTGAACTCTGGTGAATAGTATCATCATCTGTTCCACTCATCAATAAAAAAAATTGTATACACTATGGATTTGTGCCTCGAAGGTATTGATTATTACACATTTTCCTCTAAGATACTGAAAATTTGCTAATTTTATTCCCTCAATATACCTGTCGACTTGTTAAAATTGACTAATTCTTATAATTCCATTCTATCCTAAAAGTAAATATCGCTTCCAATGACAATAACAGTTCCAGCGATGAAAAACTCTCAGTCATCTGAGAGTTGAAAAACTGTAACTATTTATTCAAACTTTAATTAACATATTAGTAAACAAATGCAAACTAGTTGTTTAACTTTATTTTCTGCTTGAAACTTTATTTTTTGTATTTTTTTTTTCCCATCAACGGGCTTTAGTAGATACGGCAACTAGGCCCACTGACCTTTAACAATTTATTATTTTCCCCTTCATGGGTCGAGTGCGATACAATTAGGATTAAGCGATAAAGCCAATTGGGCCTTATGGTATGGAGAACGCTAAGCCCAAAAAGAAGCCCAGCCTGAAGTTAAAACTAAGCTAAAGGTAAATTAGGCCCAAAATAGCCCAACCTTAACAAAGATTGACTTCCTTTAGCCTTTATTTTAAGTCCGAGCGGCTTTAAAAGGGATGGGTTTTTGGGTGGGAATGCGTGTGGGTTGGGATGTTAGTGGATGCTGATATCGGACATTTTATCTGAACCCAAGCTAAAACCAAACCTATAACTATAACCGACCCAAACCCGACTCAAACCCGAACCTAAAACCGAACCCATAACTAAACCGGTTTTATTTTATATAGTATATGCAAATTTAAATTTGTAATTTAAAAATTTAGATTATAGTATGATTTGTTTTGAAATTTGTGAAAAAAAAATAATGATTTATTTCGGGTTCAGTTTTAGATTTAAAAATTTTTTTTGTTGGGTTCAGTTTTCATTATAGATTTTCTAAACCAAACTATTTCAGGTTGAGTTTTGGTTTGAGTATTCGATCGAAAACCTGCCCCAAATACATGTGTACATCCTTATTGCAGCTTTTTAACAAAAAGGTTAAAAAAGAGATGAGATTGTAATAGTATATCTTCAGTGGGTCAAGCAAATACTAAAAACAAAAATATCTAGCTACAATGAAAATATAATTTATTCTACAAAAGACGAACAGTAAGACAATATTTTTGCTTACATAAAAGAGCATAACAAAAAACTTGCAGAGGGAATTAAATGGGAAAAAAACCATCAGCATACCCACAGGTAAGGAAAAGCAGCTACAACATCTCCAACACAATCTCCTATAATAAGAAGTAGAAGAGTAAGAGGACAAAGAACTTGATANTAGCTACAATGAAAATATAATTTATTCTACAAAAGACGAACAGTAAGACAAAATTTTTGCTTACATAAAAGAGCATAACAAAAAACTTGCAGAGGGAATTAAATGGGAAAAAAACCATCAGAAATTCATAATAACCCATCATTTATTTCCACAAGAAAAGCAGGAAAAAAAAAGAAGAGTTTTTCAACTGAAAAGCCAACTTATTCTGCGAAACTGTTGCAGTAGAAATACAGCATACCCACAGGTAAGGAAAAGCAGCTACAACATCTCCAACACAATCTCCTATAATAAGAAGTAGAAGAGTAAGAGGACAAAGAACTTGATATGTTAAAAAGAAAAAGAAAAAAAAAAAAACATTGAGAGTATGTAAGTGCATTAGATTTGGCCATCATTTTGATAATTTTTCGTTCATAGATATCAAAAAAGTGCCTATCTTAAAAAGTGTTAGTGACCATTGGACGTTGGCAACTTTGATCACTCTAAAAAAAAGATAATACATTTAGAGTTAAATTTGATATTTCCAGAAGAACTACATTACTTCAAAGTAAGTGGAGTAAGAGTTGAACATTTAAGATCCGCATAGCTATCATATTATATATAATAACGGATCGAACAATCATTGAGAAGAAACATACAGTACGGGACGATCTTCCAGCGCTGGTTGTCCCCTTCGTTCCACTTCCAAAGGCCGAGAGGGTTTCCTTCGCTCACGCCACCTGAGGAATTAAGCGAATCGAACAGCAGTCCGGTGTTGTTCACCATCCTGATGGTGTGGAATCCGCCTCCGAGGTCATCGCTCTCCGTCCACAGCACTGACTCGTCCAAATAACCCGGGTTATAGGGAATAAGCCGAACCTGATCATCATGCAATGCAATTTTACAACTTAAGAGACAACCAAACCCAAAAACTGCAAACGATCGAGTACCATAAGCACTTGCATATGTAGTGTTAGAAGAAAATATGCGCGCGCGTCCATATATTCCTGAGAAAAAAAAACCAAGAGAAGTGGCCAGAAACTTGATGAATATATTTACTTAACAAAATGCACCAACTTACATAATGGCCGAAGCCGAAAGAATGCTTGAGAGCTTCTCCGGTCGCTTTATTGACGAGAGCAAACGCTGGTTTGCCGTCTTCATCCTTCACCTTTGCGCTGTACCTCATATCTTTGATCCAGTGCTACAGTTAATCATTGTGGAAAAAATTAATATATATATATATATATATAGTCCGATTAGAATGCTTCTAATAGTACTAAACACTCGTACTATCAAATTTTTCATCGCTAAATTTATTCCTTTAATCATTTTTATTTACTGGATCATAATATGAAACTAACCACTCAATCAATCCTAAAGCATCACTATCATCCTAGCCGCACGAAAACTTAATAGCATCAATAATTTTGTGTTATCAGAAGCATTACACCTTCTCTCTCTCTATTTACCTAATGGTAGGTCCATATATTTTGGACTCATGTATTGAGATATATTTTTTTTTCTTTTGAATGAATTTTATCCGACTGTGTACAATTTATTAGAACGCGAATTTTTTATTAGGGGAGGTCTATAGTTTGTTAATAGACTATTTAATAAAGTTTATAAAATATATACGTATGCAAGTTTCTCTACCCGATTTAGACCCGACCAGTATCCGATTTTGAACGGATAGTATACGAATAGTCACTTTTCAGATCCACTCAAATAGACCCAATGAGGATATATATTAGTAATTTATCCTTATCCATACCAAACCTATTAGTAATTTAAGTATCCATATCCATACCTAACCTAAAGTTAAATGGATAGGGTATATATATATGTATTTCTAATTATTTTTTTTTAGGGTACGGATACAGTATATATATCAACTTTTCAAATCCGACCTGGCCTGCGGACATCTTAACTTCATGCAGTATATACTACCACCATGTACAAATGCATTACACCGGTGAGATGCTTGCCTGGTAATCACTTTCCCGATTAGCCTGTTCCAAAACAACGTTCTCCCCCCGGACGGCAAGGCTGTGCCTCACGCCAGCACGACAAAAGATCCGCATGGTCGGCCTGGTGGTGCAATCGTCGTACCAGTTCAGAGTCGAGTAGCGAGGGATCAGAGGGTACGCTGTTCGGGAAGAGCTGTTCAGGTTGCTCAGAATGTTGCTGATGAGTTGTGTCAGATTTCCATCCACTGCCGGCGTCGGAAACTGTTTCTCTCCCTCTTCCTTGGTACCTGCACGAATAGTTACCCAAGTTGAGTTTGATCAATTCGGTGACAAATATAGGCTAAGAATCTCGTTACTGATTCTCACTACAGCAGAAGCTCCAAACTCACTTGTCTGACTAAAACTTCTTTTTCCTTTTCTTTTTTTTTTCGAGGAAAAACAAACACTTTAGTAAAATTAACTGTTGTCGAAGGCAGAAGCGGAGGCGCAAGAAAAAACTGAAGAAGGGATTGATGGACATTAAGAACTTAACTGTAAGGGACCATCTTCCAGCGCTGGTTGTCGGCATTGTTCGTCTTGAAGAGACCGAGAGTGGTGCCATCTTCAATAAACCCAGTTAAAGCATCAAAATGCAAGTCCAAGTTATTCACCATCCTTATTTCGCGGAAGCCCCCAATCAGATTGTCGCTCTCCGTCCACAAGACCGACTCGTCCACGTAGCATGGATTATATTGAATAAGTCGCACCTGAATAAAATTTCAGAAAAATACGTATGTGATCGATCCAAGGTAAAATTTTTCTTTGTAATAATTATACGACATAGCAAACGTATTCCCTATCAATCCAAATGTGTCATATAAAATGCCAGAGTGTCTATCTAATCAGATATAATGTGTTAATTTTATATTGAAATAATGTTAGAAAAAAAAATTATTAATTGAGAACACTTTCTCATGATAAAAGAACCGATTTATAATATCCAAATTTTGGACGAATACTTATATGTAATTAATCCAGCGAGCTGCAGAAAATTAGTCATTCAAATAATTTATTTGATATGATTATAGCAGCGAATATAAGGCAGGAAGGAATGACACGCTAGTATTTCACCGCTTAATCAAATTGCAGTAGCACTTGTTGAGTATATAGTTAGCATTTAAAATTAATAAATTAATATTTTTAATTTTTTTATGTAAAAAAAATTATGAAAGAGGATAAACTGATGACAACAAAAAAAATAATAAAGAAAAATTTTCTATGCATTTTAAATATTAAAAATTCAAGGTATAGATTTTCAACAATTAGGATTTTTTGTATGAATGTTTTTTTTTTTTATGTTGTAAATCACTTTAATGATTTAGATATCATTTCGAAGTTTTTATGATTGAATTTTACTTTGTGCAGTATTCATGTAACTCAACGGCCCATAGAGTAAAATTTCTTATTCTTCTCCTAGTTACAATCAAGAGGTCGCTTCGTTATCACGCTTCGCTTCGTTATCACGCTCTCCCGTCGAGTCTATTCTTCTCAACAAAACCGATAGCTAAGAGCAACCGTTACAGCTTGGCCTTCACAGCTTTGTGATCAAGCAGGAGGAATTAGGGGTGTAAAACGGGCCGGGCGGCCCGTGGCCCGCCGCCCGGCACGACTACTGTAGCATCCGGGTAGTGACGGGCCGGCCCGGCTCTTCGGGCCGTGCTGGGCCTCATACCTGGGGCCCGACGGCCCGGCACGGCACGCCCCGAAGGAGAGCCGGTGGCCCGGCACGGCACGGCCCAATTGGGCTGTGCCAGCAGGGCCAGCACAGTCCGGAAACCCAGGCCCAAGGCAAGGGGCCTTGGGCCTGGGGTCTGATCTCCTCGGGAGGAGGGCCCCCCAGGAGATCTCCTCCTAAGGTCTGCCTAGTTATTTTGGTCCAATGGACCAAAAACCTATTTCAAATTTTATTTTATTTTTTAAATAATATAAATATATAAATAACTTAAATATTTATTTTATAATTGTTTTTATAAATTTTTAAATTTAAGTTAATAATCAGTTTAAATAAAATATTTATGTTTATATATTGTATTATATCTATATATATTTTTAAAAAAAAAATTAAGAGGGCAGCCCGAATGCACCGCCGCCGGCAGTAGCCTTTCGGCCGAGGGGCCGTGCCGGGCCGAAGGGTTAGGAGTCCGCCGGCACGGATTTGGTCACGGGCCGGGCCGGGCCAGGCCCTAGCCCGTTTCGGCCCGGAAAATGTGGGCCGTGCCATGGCCCACATTACACCCCTAGGAGGAATGTCAACTAACTTGCACCTCTAAATACACACACACTCAGCTGCTATACTATTAATAGCACCAAGTATTTGGTGTTACCAAACTTTTCGCCATTAGATTTATCTTTTTGATCATTTTCACTCGTCAAATCATATTATTCAACCAACCACCCGCTCAACCCTAGAACCCAAATTTTATAATTTTTCGATATTATTAACAAGTGAACAAAGAATTTCAAAAATGGCTATTTTAAAGGCTGATGTTGCACGTTTGTAAATTCGACGGTGTAGAACAATCAAAATTACGTGAAATTTTAATAAAAAATCTACTTAACATCAAGAGTAAGATAAATACTTCCAATTTAAAAATTAAGTCTTTTATCACTATTTTTATCATATTTTTAATTTTAACCGTTCATTGTAAGGCTACTTGTTCAGTAGGCAAACAAAATAAAAAAATTTTATGAAATTTGATTTTTAGAGAGTTTTAACACTGTAAATCATCTCTAACGGATCCAACCACAGAATCGGATGTCTCGTCGAAAATAATTTATAACTACGGAAGTCTTCATACTTCAGGAGTCTAGCTTTTTATATATATATATATATATATATATAGTAGCGCTACTAACTCTTATAAGTATAGAGCCTTTTGTATTTATAAATTTTTGACTGTTGAATAAAGGGATGTGTGGTTAGGATAATAATAGTTTCCGGTTAGGATGATAGTGCTAGGGTTGAGTGGATGGTTGGTTGAATAGTATAATTTAACGACTGAAAATAGTTAAAGAAATAGATCTAACTGTCGAAAATTTATGAGAGCAAAGGGGTGTCTACTTATAAGAGTATAGTAGCTGGACTCTATATATATAGAGAGAAAGAGTTCGGCTACTATACTCTTATGAGTACGATGGCTTTAGTACGTACTCATAAGTTGTTTTCGATGATAGAAATTTTGAATTAACGGTTCATACCGTTAAACATTATCTAGATGATTTAAAATTTAAAAAAATCATATTTATAATTTTTTCACATCATTTACCTTACAATCAAAAGATCTGAAATTTGATAATTTTTAACGGCCGGTATAGGATACTTGCTAGTTTAACGATATAAAAAAATCAAAATCGGATGAATTTTTCATAAAAAATTATATACACTATCTAGATAAAGATCAATAACTCTGATCTTAAATTGAAGGATTCGATCATTTTTTCTTAGGATGTCATTCGATTTTGACGTTTATTTTATTCCCGCTTGATGGATTCTATTATAATTTTTAAAAATTATGAAATTTATTTTTTTAAAATTTCAAATATTTTAGATCATATTTAATGGTGTGGATCGTCGATTCAGAAGTTATATCATTAAAAACAACTTATGAGTATGAAAGACTCCATACTCATAAAAGTATAGTAACTCTAATCTATATATATTATATATAGAAAGAGAGGTTTTCTATAATTTAGATTCGATAATTTAGCTTAAAACAAAGGGGAGAAACTTTGTAACTTACAGGATGGCCATGCCCGAAGGAGTGTTTGATAGCTTGGCCAGTTGCTTTGTTCACCAACGCAAAGGACGCATGGCCTTCTTCATCCCTCACCTTTGAGTTGACTCTATTGTCTTTGATCCAACACTAAATTTGAGAAAAAAAAAATATACATATGAAAAAAAAGATAAACACAGAGATAACAATAAAATCACAGCATAGGAAAGAAAAGATAATTATACAAGACCATTAATTTCTCAAAATGAGGAGATGAGAATGGACAAAGGGCTCCCTAAATAAAATTTGTAATTTCGAGACAAAAATAAGACCTTGTTGGCGTATGCAGATACCAATTTAGAAGAAAAGGCCTCTTCGTATTCTGGCCTTAATTGCTCAAAAATACAACAAATCACTAAAAATTCATGAGATGCAAATACAGGAAGTAATATAATATCAGAGTCACGTTACTTGCAAGACCGAACTAATGAAAAACGTGCAAACATAACTATTTTCTCTAAAATCTTCAGCCCGAGCCCTTCGCTACCCACGACAGATATTTATTTTTCTTTCACAATTTTATTTTTTAATTTGGTCGCACCGCGAAACTGTCGACGAGTCGAAATTCCAAACTGAAGTCGATTATCAATTTCGAGCCACATCTAACCAAAATAGTTCAAAAATAGCCAGAGTTTGGCGGGTGTTACGTATGTAGAATTAACCGATCGATCAGATCCTCACTTGGCGATCGTCCTCGGGGTCGGTGGGAGCCAAAACGACACTGTCACCACGGACAGTGAGGCTGTAGTTGGCGTCACGACGACAAAAGATCGTCACAGTCGGGCCGTGGGCTCTCGGATCGTACCACCAGGTAGGGGTAGGGGCAGCGATCGGTTCGACGGGGTCGCTGCAACTGCCACAGCAGCCCAGATAGAGATTTTCTACTTTGTTGATGCTTATAGTTTGTTGCATTTGTTTTGCATCACTTTCTCCCACGTCGCCTGGGTTGAAGCCCATGCTCTCTCTCTCTTTCTCTCTCTCTATCTCTCTCTCTCGCGCGCGCACGCGCGCGCAATCCCTCTCTGATATTTCTCTGGATGTGATGTGAGAAACTGAAGCGGCTCGAAATGCAATTGAAGATTGATGGATCAATTCATATCATATATATCTCTAGACATAACAAAGACACGGAATTATATAAAGAAGGGGAACAAAATCAATTGGCCTTCGTTATGTTATCTTGCTTAGAACAGCCAAATAGAAGCTATTACATTTCTCAACTAGTAATTGATTGGTTAGCTTAATTCATTAGCCAAAGTCATCGTAATAGTAGATGCATAGGATTTGTCGTTGAGGTGCTATAAACAAGGTTGGGAGTAATTAATTAGAGTAATAAATCACACGAACCTCAACTATTTGTCAATTTGGTATTTGTCTCTTTTGATTACCCACTTACGCTTTTCTTATCTTCGAGTGTTTGGATTTATCTCTGTTAAGACAATTTTTATTGTGTGATGCGCTACACCTGGCATGTACATATATGCATGCAAATGGAAGTGTTCAAACTAAAATTTAACTATTTTATATTAGATCGACCCTTTTGTACAGCAATCTCTTCTACATATGTTTTACTATTTTTTATTAGATCGATCTTTTTGTATAGCAAACTCTTCTACATATGTTTTAATAATTTAACCGTGGGACCAATTTTGATAGTTAAAAAATAGTTATTATAAACATAGGCCGGCTGTTTTCGGCCTGTAACTGTGGGCCAGCCCATGGGCCATCGAGGCCGTTTTATACTAGTGATTGCCCCTGCTTTCAAAGTGCAGTAATTGGTAATTGGAAAAAAAAAAAAAAAAAGAATCTAGGAACTTTTTAAAGTAATTTTTTAAGGGTTAATTTTATACATCTCTATATAAACATATCAAATAACAAATATATCCTTACAAAGTTCAACTTTTTATATTTATCCATGCAAAAATTCAATGATATTTATATTTGCCCCTTTGATTTGTTACCATTAGAGTATTGTTAATTTTTTAACAGAAAATAAGTGAAACGATACTATTGCCATCACAAATATATCACTTCAAAAGCCCCAACTGTTATAATTATATAGAAATGTTTTTTTGAAAAATTCTCAACGGTAATCTTTTTTTTTTTATACCATCACAAATAATATAAGAGGTGTAAAAAGATTAGTTTATCTTATTCACTAATCAGAGTTAATTTTTTGCGATCAAGTATTAAAATGAATATAATCTAAAAGGTCCTCATTACTCAGCCCATTAAGGACCTAATAAAAATACAAACCCCAAGTAAAGCCCAACCTAAATTTAAAACAAACTTACAAAGGGAATTGGGCCGATTTACAATTTCGCAAATTGAACGCACCTGTTACTGTCACTTCTTGTTTGAATATTTCCACTAATTGAACATAATTTATCAGGAGAAATTAAAACCATTTTCGCATTTTAGTCATTTAACTTTTATTTAAATGACAAAAAGTTGATGTAACACCCTTCCAATCTTAGGATTCACAAAAATCTAAATAATTTTAATAAAAAAAAAAAGGTTAATATAACAAGATAGTTCTTGAATGAAAAAAAGTATAAGATATATATTCTATTTTAAAATATACAAATAGCATTGCTCGTTAAGTATCATAGTTATGTTTAACCTTGATGGTAAACTCATTATAGAAAAATTATGTAGGGAGGAGATAAAAGTTCGAACACACACTCCGAGCTAAAAAAATATAAATATAAATATAAAAAATAAAGTGGACAACCAAAAGAAACACACTATATTTGACCAATAGTTGAGGGGCCATGTGTGTGGGTGTGTTTTTAAAATTTTAATCTAATATGTTTAATTACTCGCCTTGTTTGTAGCACCTCAAACGACAAAAGCAATGCATCTACAAGAATGATTACTTTGTTAAAACTAATTACTCAATTACTAGTTGGGGATTGTAATAACCTCCATCTTTTTGGCTGTTCTAAGCAAAATAACATTTAATGCCAATCTTTATTCAATTCCAGGCCCTATTTTGACCAAAAATATTCTGGATAAGCACAACTAATCTGTGTCAAAATATTCCACAATGCATCAATCGCATTTGAATAAAGACAATAAACGCATTATTAGGGGGGAAGAAAAAAAATGATTGGAATGAAAATCAGAATAATAATTTATCGTGCCGATTGATCAGAAAATATTATATTTTCATTTCTATTTAGATGTATGAAATCGAACTTTATTTCAAAGTGAAGCTGTAATCATTAGTTAAAATCAAATGTTTAACAGAATCGATCGTCGTGTATTATGATTCTTATCCATTCTGAACTTATTATCGATAAGATCAACTGTAGGAATACTTTGATGTGGATATTTAACTGCTCTGTTTAATTGTACAACAAGTATTACCACCTGTAATTCCCCCTCACCATGCGTACAACTCCTTGTCCTATTTTTTATAGGTTGAGGATCTGGCATGGTACAATTATTAGATTAATAATCATAAAGATTAGTTTTTAAAGTAGGTTTTATTATTTAGGGAGCTAACTTTACCACCACCAAATAAATACGTTAAATATGATAAAAATTTATATTAAATAATTAAAGATATCGTTCTTAGTTATATAATATAAGAGTAGAAAGATCTAGACTCATATTTGCGTCTTGCGTTCAAACATAAACTATAAAAATAAATGATTGGTTCAAA
The DNA here is from genome assembly GCF_001540865.1 of Ananas comosus. Classification (NCBI taxonomy): domain Eukaryota; kingdom Viridiplantae; phylum Streptophyta; class Magnoliopsida; order Poales; family Bromeliaceae; genus Ananas; species Ananas comosus. The sequence goes on along the minus strand of NC_033638.1, from coordinate 8,758,420 downwards.
AACTATAAAATTTCTAAGAAAATATAAATAGACTTTATTAATTCGGGATTTTTCTGTGAATACTTTTAATTGAACCTAGCTAGTTCAAATTCAAAGACCCTAGAATGATCTAAAGGAGACCTTTTTTCCCCCCTAAACCTGTGAAGCAAATTATTTGGAAAGGCAAGGGAAAGTCACCATATATTGTTTATTTCATTTAGCTTTGTTTAAAAAAGTTTATTATTTGTTAGTTTGTCAAAATTGACTACGTTGACCGTCTAGAAGCCCACGAAGAAACACTTGTTGCCGTGTTATTTTGAAAATTTATGAGAAGAAATGGGACGTGTCATGTGTGTGTGTGTGTTTGGGTAACCCCACTCTATCATGGAATAAGTTTGTTGGTGACCAAGGACATGATTTAAGCATTAGTTCCCAATTGTGAACGCAAGTTCTAAGAATAATAAATAAAGTGTTTTTTAAAAAAAAGAAGAAAAAAATAAATAAAGTGTTTTTTTAAGAGTTTGCTCGTGTGCTAATTATTTCAAAACAGGAACTATTTACCTACCTAGCCTTTTTACAAAAAAATATTCCCTATCTAGCCTTCTTTTGAAAAATATTTCCCATCTAGCCTCATTTTCAAAGATTAGAAAAAAAAAGAAAAATTAATACTTTTAATATATATTAAGGGGTTAAGTGGGGGAGATTATCTTTTTCTCTCTCCTCTCCTATTTCCCGAGATCCCTTCTCACTCTCTAATTTTTGCGTATAATTTATCTCATATCGATTTATTTTAAAATAGAAAATTTTTATATAGCGCATCAACCAATTCCAATCTTTTTATATTTTGATGGAAATATTATGCATGGTTCGGAAGGAGTTGATTATAATGGTCCTGATCCAAAACTATTTGGATTTCTCGTACTTTAGGTTTTAATACATTAAAACATAAAATTTATAGGCCGAATGGGATCAAGATTATTTTGATATAAAAATTAATGGAAGAGGAGAGAGAAAAAGATAATCTCCTCCACTTAACCCCTTAATATATATTAAAGGAATTAATTTCTCTTTTTTTCTCTAATCTTTGAAGATGAGGCTAGATGGGAAATATTTTTCAAAAGGAGACTAGATAGGGAATATTTTTTTGTAAAGAAGCTAGATAGGTAAATAGTTCTCAAAACAGCTTGTTTCTCAATTTATTAAAAAAGCACATACGAAGATTCGAGCTTAAGACCTTGTAAATTATTTTTTTTATTTACCTTTGAAGATGATAAAAAACTCCTGTTTCAGTTCTTTATTTTCCTCAAAATTTCACTCCAAATGATAAAAAGAAATTATTTTTTAATAATTGGGTTACTTTTGAAGAAAAGTACTAGACGTATATGCATGCGAATTAAATATAAAAAACTAAATTAATTAGTAACTGCCAAAAATCCCCCAATTAATGCACATGAAGAATCGTCCATTGCTCGACCAAGAAAAACCCAGTTCATTCAAAATTCCCAATGCCCTTCCCCCATCTCCTTACTGGTTAGAGATCGCACTTTCTAGAAGAAACCCCTTAGATGACTTTTTTGAACGTCTTCTTCTAATCTCTACTCTCTCCTCTCTCTCTTATGACTTTTCTCCCCTTCCACATTACATCCTTCCTCCACCGCAATCTCCTTTTACAAGAACTCTCTCTCTCTCTCTCTCTCTCTCTCTCTCTCAAACATATACAAACACCATCCAAATTAGCTTCTATAGTTTTTTACTTCCATCCCCCTTTTTTTTTTGATCAATTCCTTTATTATTGCTTGGCATGCTTCAATTTGTCACGCTCTTAACTAACTAACCAAACCAGCTAAAATTTCCCTTCTAATTAATTAGCTCAACCGGATCATGGCCACGCACCGGCCTTTGCTAGCCCCGTCGCCGCCGCTGCTGTCGCCGAAGGATCCACCGGACCCCCAAGGCCCCAAACTGCCCGACCCGATTCCCTCCCCTCTCAGCCAATCGTACTCCAGGAGAACCGGGTCCTCCCGCTCCCGGAGCTCCGATAAGACCGCGCCCGACCCGCTAGGAGAGCTCCGGTCGGGCTCCATTTTAGACCGGCCCGGGTCGAGGCACGTCGGCCGGGCCCCGACCAAGCGGTCCGGTTCGGAGCGGGCCGGGTCGCAGCGGGAGCTGGCGGACGAGGAGGCCCGGTTCGTGTACATCAACGACCCGGCGCGGACGAACCAGCCGGTCCGGTTCCCGGACAACTCGATCCGGACGGCGAAGTACTCGGTGCTGAGCTTCCTCCCTCGCAACCTGTTCGAGCAGTTCCACCGCGTCGCCTACGTCTACTTCCTCATCCTCGCGGGCCTCAACCAAGTCCCCCAGCTCGGCGTCTTCTCCCCCGTCGCCTCCGTCCTCCCGCTCGCCTTCGTGCTCGGCGTCACCGCCGTCAAGGACGCCTACGAGGATTGGCGCCGCCACCGCTCCGACAGGGCCGAGAACGCCCGCATCGCTCACGTCTTCTCCGACGGCGAATTCGCGCCCAAGCCCTGGAGGGAGGTTCAGGTGGGGGAGCTGGTGCGCGTGGCGGCGAACGAGACGCTGCCGTGCGACATGGTGGTGCTGTCGACGAGCGACCCGACGGGGGTGGCCTACGTGCAGACGATCAACCTGGACGGGGAGTCGAACCTGAAGACGCGGTACGCGAGGCAGGAGACGCAGGCGGTGGCGCCGCACGCGATGGCCGGGACCATCCGGTGCGAGCGGCCCAACCGCAACATCTACGGCTTCCACGCCAACCTCGACCTCGGCGGCAAGAAGGTCTCCCTCGGCCCCTCCAACATCATCCTCCGCGGCTGCGAGCTCAAGAACACCGCCTGGGCCCTCGGCGTCGCCGTCTACACCGGAAAAGACACCAAGGTATGCATACATACGCGCGTGTTAATAAATGTTATGGACCTACAGTACAGTACAGTGAAACCAATGTTACTGTACTATTGTTTTCCGTCGGGCAGCTTAAGCTTATAGAGTGGTTGGTGATCGGTGCTTGTTCTGCAGGTGATGCTGAACAGCTCCGGAGCGCCGTCCAAGCGGAGCCGGCTGGAGGCGCACATGAACCGGGAGACGATCCTCCTCGCCGTCGCCCTCGCCGCGCTCTGCACGATCGTCTCCGCCCTCGCGGGCGCGTGGCTGCACACCCACCGCGACGAGCTCGACGACATGCCGTTCTACCGGAAGCGCGACTTCTCCGGCCGGGAGCCGGACAACTACGAGTGGTACGGGATAGGGTGGGAAATCGCGTTCACGTTCATGAGCGCGGTGATACAGTTCCAGGTGCTTATCCCCATCGCGCTCTACATCTCCATGGAGCTGGTGCGGGTGGGGCAAGCGTACTTCATGATACAGGACAAGGACATGTTCGACGAGAGCACCAATTCCAGGTTGCAGTGCAGGGCCCTGAACATAAACGAGGATTTGGGGCAGATCAAGTACGTGTTCTCCGATAAGACCGGGACGCTGACGGAGAATAAGATGGAGTTCCGGTGCGCCAGTGTCCAGGGGGTGGATTACAGTAGCGGCGGCGGCGGCGGCGGCAGTGATGAATATGGTGGTGCGGCTTATAACGGGCCCTCTGAGATAGGTGAGTTTTAATTGTTTTTAGTTTATTTGAGTTTGCTTAATCGTTTCAGTTAAGTAGTGCTTATAAATTATTCTGCTGTGTATTGTGTAATGCTACGCGTATAACCTTAGACACCAGTTGCGAGACACTAGTCTAGAGATTGACTACAAAAAATTTTAAAAGCTAAATGAATTTCTAGCAATTAAATAGGGTTATAAGGTATTTATACGCAAACTAGGATTATAAGAGTGTTTGGTTAACAAAAAAAGGTAAATCATCACAATCATCGTCATGATTGCGACTATTTGAGTATAAAATTATAGAGGCTTAAATGTGCATTGAAGAATCAGACTAATGCTACATGCATCTCGCAAGATTCTCGGCAGTAATTCAGATTTTGAGCACGGCATACTCAGAGATGGAGATTCGATCCATTGAATTATAAAATAGGGATTATGGGAATGGTCGAAACCACAATTTCACGAAGGTGATCGGGCTTAGAACTAGTTCGCGATCTGAAGAAAATTTGTCAGATAGGCAAAAACTCTGCTATAGTTTTGATAACTGCATTGCATCTAGGTCTTGATTCTAACAGAGATTAGTTTTTTTTTTTTCTCCCAAGAAACAGAGGGAAATTTTCGTTTGGCTCCCTTTTTCTTTGCTACCAGTATCTTTTTTTTGTTTTGTTTTTCAAGATTCATATGATTCTGGAAGCAATGGCACAAATATTGGGACTAATCAAATTTCGGATCATAATCTAATCATGTACTACCTCTGAAACCTACTTATGAAACTTTAGGATAGCTGATTAATTGTTATTTCAAATTTAAAAAGATGGAATGATTTTACCACATTAGGATCCAAACGAGATTAGAAATCTATTTTAATTTTTGTGCTTTTTCAGCGGGAAAAGTCATCCAATTTTGGGTCATATTTAACTGATTGCCACGGTTCATTACCACAAATGATTCATGTCTCATTTTAAAGAAAAAAAATGTTGTTCTAATAGTGAAAATAAATAACATCCCTAGTACTCAAAATAAAAAAAGGAACAATTCGAAGCATTCAAACTATCAATTTTCATCTTGCAGTGTGATTTCTCACTACTTAGTTTATGCATCTTTAACAGTGAATGACAAGATTCTGAGACCAAAAATGACTGTCGCGACCGATCCAGAGCTTCGGAATCTACTAAGAGCAGGGACTGGATACAAAGCCCGTCGGGCCTGTGACTTCTTCCTTGCGCTGGCCACTTGCAACACAATTGTTCCGATCGAGGTGGACACATCAGATCCGTCGGTCAAGCTCATCGACTATCAGGGGGAGTCACCGGATGAGCAGGCGCTGGTTTACGCAGCAGCAGCTTACGGATTCGTGCTCATCGAAAGGACTTCTGGTCACATCATCATCGACATCTTCGGCGAGAGGCAAAGGTACTTCCTGACATACCATCTTTCTTAATACTTTTATTAGTATCAATCAATAAAGAGAAGTTGTTTTAGAGTCTAGAGTAGTAGTTGCTGGAGCGAAATTGATTGCAGAAGAGGATAAATAGCCGAAACCACGCTTGGTTGACATTAATTAGTTCCGATTGGTTTAGTTCATTTCTTCTTGATTCTAGAGGTTTCAGAGAATGATCACGAGCTAATAAAAGATTTCGTTCTCTACGATATCAGTTGAGCCATTTTTGAGAATTTAGGAATCCTTCATAGGAATCTAGGTAAGTTCTTAATTAAGGATGCATACTCAGTTGATTTGCCTGATTAAGTAAAAAATAGGTCTGAACTGAATAATTGATTCTCTTGTTATGAAATAAATCAAAATCGATGAGTAGTAATACGGTCCAGAAATAAATTTAACAAGAACTTTCCAACTCTAACACATCTTCCAAATATAGTTAATGAGTCATATTTATTTAGGGGTGCGTTTGGTTCACGCTATCCTTTTAATATTCCTAGTAATCCAATAGAAATAAAAAAAAATGACGGTATTTGGCTAAACGTTTTAAGTAATCTAATTGGTAATATTAGATTTGCTTAGGAATGAGATTCATCCCAAAGTACTAATCTCATTCTCTTGAGGAAGGGTGGGTATCCTCATATTAATGAATTGAGATAATCATAATATATCTAATCTTTTTCTTTATTCCTACCCGCCGGCTAATTGGTATTATTTTTCTTTACACTCTAACCTTTATCTCTCTCTAAACTTATCATTTTCTCTCTAAACTTAACTCTTTTTCTCTCTCTAAACTTAGCTCTCTCTCCTCTCATTTTCTAAAATCTCAACTCTCTCACTCTCTCTAATTTCGACTCTATTTCTCTCCCTATTTCTTTAATTATGTTCTCTCTCCCTTTTTTCTAAAAGATGTTGAAATTTTTGGTAGCATTATCTGAAATTAATTAAAAAAATGAATAAATTAATTATATATTTTTTATAATCTTAAATAAATGACTAAATAATATGACCGTGCTAACCAAATACAGGAATGCCATATTTTTAGTAATAGGATGAATAGGAATAAGATTTCCGGATATCTTTCTATTCCTAGTAATCTTTCATAGTGCGAACCAAACGCACCTAGATGTGATGTTTCATTACTTCATATGTAATTAATTGAAGCTCACATATTGATTATGTTTGCCTACATTCTTAGGCATTGATAGCATTACCAAAAACTTAAGCAGGAAGGAAAGAATCAAATCATATATAAAGTTTTGTACTCCTTTTAATAAAGTTCTCTGCGTTGATTGTTACTATCATACTTTTGTGAGCAAAACACACAGCATAACAGTAATGCCACATGGCTTATCCACAATAAACTTTAAACTAATCGACAAGTAGAAGATAAAAATTATTGAAAAGGCAATAAGAAAGTGTTGTGAGGTGAGATCATGGAGCCATGATTGAGGTTTAGTTGAGATCCTTTTACAACTACTTTTGATAATTATCTATTTTCATACATCATCTTCAAAATCTAAATTAAACAACTATATATGACCTCCAAAATAACCATTAAAGTAGCATGTTCCCCACAAAGAAGGAACAAATTAATGGAACAATTAATTAACATGATGATGCTTCATTTGATTGGTGCTCAAAGACTCTTCTTCTAGGTTGGTGTGTATAAACACATAATCCACCTCAATTGATTATAATTTAGATAATTTTAAGGCCTTTTGATTTCAACTGTTGTGATTATGAGATACAATTTGATACTAGGAGTGATTATATTATATACTTATATATTTTAAAATTAGATAGGTATATAGAATCTTGAGAAAAGTAATTTTATACATATAGCGACGTGAGCAAATTTAGAAACAATAAGGTAGTGTTTGGTTTGGAATAAGGTGAGGAATAAGCCCTTATTTCTCCCTTTGTTCTCAAATACTATTTTTTTCTCCCCAGAACAGTAGTTCTCCTAACCTCTGGAATAAACTGGTATAATCCGGTGTAATGTTGGAAGTTCCACCCTCTCCCTTGGAACAAGTTTGTTTCCGAGTAGGAACAAGATTAAGTAAAGTCTAATCTAATTTTAATTATGATATTAAATTATTAATTAATTAAATTAATATATTTAAGTCATTACCTATTACTTAAATAGTAAAATACTTAATTATTTATTATTTATAATTAATTAACTAATTAAAAATTAATATTTTAATCAATTTATTCAATAATATTGATCAACCATTAATATTTTGACTAATCTATTCAATTTTTAACTAATTATCTAACTAAAATAATTACTAACTAATTAAAAAGTTAAGTTATTTTATAATTAACTAATTAATTAATGTATTAATTAACTAATTAATTAACTTATATTTATATTTATTAATTTAATATTATATTCATAGCTAATAAATTTATTAATTTATTGAATTACTTTTAATTAATATTTTGATGTTAATTAATTAAATAAAATATTTTTAATTTAAAATTATAATTCTTATTCCCCATGTTCCAATCTAACCATCAAAACACCATTTACTTTATTCTCAGGAATAATCTAATTTTTCTCCAAGCGCAAAATTAGTCTAGTTCCTGTTACATCAACTTGTACATATTTATGAAATAAGAAATTCTTACGTATATCCGAACCAGACGCAAAGAATCTAGAGTCAATTCAATTGAAATAGGATTAAATAGTTTTGGTCTGTTTAACTTAAAATTTTTATTATTTTTGTATTTATTGTTTAGACATTAGCTACGATCATCTAAGTTAAGATAGTTTGGTGATCTGACATAAGTAATTAAGTTTAGGGTAAACGATTTTGCGACGAGCTTTTAGATTGGACATGAACCGTCCTCATCTTGGCTAGTATATTTCTCACAAGTATAAAACCATGCAAATGTGTACAAGTCAAATGAGACTCTCTTTCTCTTTAAAGAAATTTTAATTTATTTTTAAAAATCAACAACACGATTAAAATTTGTATACGCAATAATAAATAATAAATATATTGCCCACATTCTTTTAAACAAAGATGAGTGATTAAGGACATATTTTGGAAAGTGGAACCCAGGTTGACTTAAATAAGCCGGCTCAATCGATACGGTTTCGACCCAAATTGTCTAAAACAAGGGTGTGTTCGTTCGGACTCCGTCAATTGGACGGCCGAGATCGATCTAAAAGTTTCTTGGAGACCACCTAACCCTAATTAGTTAGGTTTCAAAATTGGCCAGATCAGAAGTGTGGGGCGCATCGGACTTAGTCAATTGGAAAATTAAGTCAAAAATAGACCCATTCGGTACAGTTAGGGATTTTTTTTTTCTCTTTAAATTAAAAACCCTAACGAATTATGGAATATTGTGTTGGATATTAGTTTATAGGGTGTGAAAGGGAGAGAGAAAGACAAGAAAATGAAAACAGATGGAAACATTAATGGGCTTAAATAGGTACTAAAAACGTGTTGAATTTAGTTGATTGAGAACTGCGAAGAAACGTAGAGAAAGGAGAAACTCGGCTCCAGTAGTGTGTCAACAAGTTTTGTCCCAACCCAACCTGGTCAAATTGGTTCTACATCAAGGAATAACTTGTTTTATGGGCCAAATTAACCCTAATATAGGTTTAGATCAAAGAATTAATATATATCTAATTGCAACAGAACATATATATATATATGTAGAATCATGCATGTATAAATGGTGGGGTTTGAATGGTTTTGTACTCGACGCATACATGAGGTAAATATGGTAGGTAAAAGTATACGGAAATACAGAACAAAATTTAGAATTAGGTTTGCAGATGAACTACACTAGATAGAAAACTTGACATCGAACTTTTGCCTCATAAAATTTGATTTTCATTTGGATAGGGATGCAAAACTTTCTACTTCTAGTAACAACCCTACGTGTTGGATTTCATGGGAGAACATATTCTTCTTTAAGCATCACACAATCATCATGTAATTGGTGGAATGAGGCATGTCACCATCACTGTTATACCAACTCTTTTAAGTAGAAATTATAGAACATATTTATCACCTCAACTTTATCCAATTATTTCTCTCTCTCTCTCTCTCTCTCAACTTTATCCTTTTTTTTTTTTTTCCTTACCGGGACCTGGCTGCCTCACTCCTGTAACTTAGTTCATCTTTCTAATGAGTAAAACGGGTAGCGTGCTACCTTTCCCTCAAAAAAAAAAAAAAAAAAAACTACTGTACTTGTTGTTTTCAAAATTATCCTCTGCCAGTGAGGTGCGTGGTCGCAGCAACGGCTTCGCAAAAAAAAAAAAAAAAAAAAGAAAACGAATTCATTCAATATGTAGGTGCTTCTTTCTACGTTAAGATTTTAATAATAATATATATTATATGATATATTGCTTTGTGTGACTAAGTTGGCTTCTAGTCAATGTCACAACCCTTGCTTTGAGTTATTGATTATAACTTTGTGATGAGTGATGAAATAAATTAAAAAAAAACAGCTGGAAATTATTCAAACATTGTTAATAACTAAAGGATAAGAGCTTAGTTAATCAACATATAAATAATTATTAGGTCACAATATAAAAGGAGCTTGCATAACGTCACGACTTACGTTGCCATATGTATATGAGGGTCAAAGCTTATAACCATAAGTAGTGCTTAGTATATACTACTAAGTACATCTAGTAGTGTATTTTAATGTGCATCTTCTCAGTCGACCAAAATTACCAAGTGTTGGTTAATTTGGTTCGCACAAGCAGTGACAGGCACCGCGATAGCATTGGCCTAGCTTCTGCTTTTGGTAGAGCAAGAAGCTGACTAACAATTGATCGGACTATCAGAGGTCTCGCGTTGTTTCTATCGTTTTTAGTAGAGTTCACGCGATTTCTATCATGCACTTAGGCTGTTTCTCGAGAGCTCGCGACTACGCGTCCGGCTTAGATTTCACAACTTTTTCACAAGTGAGGTTCAATGACTAGTTCACGCGATTGAGCAGTGACTCAGTGAGCCATCCTAGCTCCACCCAAAAGAAGCAAGGATCTTCTTTTAACTGATTAAACGGTCAATGTACCATTATTTCATTATCATTATTATTATTATTATTATTATTATTATTATTTTTACTTTTCGGAGTTTCCAAATCTCTCCCAGAAAAGTAGGCCGGTTGGGATTGGAAACAAACCATGTGAGTACCTACGTAAAAAGCCAAATCCATCTACTACCTCCAAACTATCAAATTTACAAATAAAGACTCAAAACAAACCCTTTTTTTGGTGCTTCCATTAAAACAGCTCTGTCCTCTTTTAATTCAGCAGGATCCTTCTAGAAAGGGACCTGCTCAGACCCATCCAAACCCCCCCTCCCCCTCCTCCTCACATCGTTTTCTCTCTCTCTCTCTCTCTCTCTCTCTCTCTCTCTCTCTCTCTCTATTTTTTTTAATGCTCTTCTCTATCTCTGTTGAACTCATTAATTAGTTGTTCTAAGATAAGGTCCATAAGGATAAGATCATGGTGGTAATCTGATTTACCCATTCCTTGAACAAATCTCCAACAATATAATTGGCCCGTTTTTCTTGCTCATGCAATTATTGCCTGCCAAAATGTGAGTACTGAAAGGGTTTTAACCAACTCTTCTTTATGTCTTCCTGCTAAAATTAAATTCTCTCTCTCTCTCTCTCTCTCTCTCTCTCTCTCTCCTCCTCTATGTTCAACTATTTCTTTCCTACGTGACTACGTCTCATTCAACTCCAACGACCGCCACCGAGTCCCTTCCAAATCCTATGCCCGTTTCCTACTCCTAACTTCTAAAGCCTCCTCCTTTGACTTCAGCATAGTCCTCCTCCTCCTCTTCTTCTTCTTCTTCTTCCCCTGTTTCCTCTGCTTCCTCCCCCTAAAAATTTGACCTTGGCTCTTCCCTTTATCTTATTAGAGCTCCTCATTAACCCACCCCAACGCATTTCCACTTTTATTTATTCTCAACTGGTACTGCTCTTCTCTCTCCTCCCTCCCCTGCTCTAAAAATCCCATCTTGGGTTTTGCCTCGTTCTCAAAATCTAGTTTTGGGCTTAATTCTTTGTTGATTTGATCTCCTCGTAACCTTCTCCTCTCTCAAAATCGAGTTTTGGGTTTGATCCCTTGGGACATCGTAACCCATGTCCCCGATCCCTCTCTAGTCCCCTGTTTCGCTATGGCCGCCAACCTCGGCCTCTTCTCCGATCCATCTCCGCCGCCGCCCATCTCCGGCCACGTCCCCTCCTCCCGCCGCCGCCCCTCCCATGACCGCATCTCCTTCGCCCCCGACTCCTCCCACTCCGCCTCCTCCCCCTCTGCCCTGGGCGTGTCCCAGCGCGACCTCCCCGACGAGGACGCGCGCCTCGTCGTCGTCGGCGACGCGCCCGGCACCGCCGAGGCCGCGGCGCGCCTGGGCCTCGGCGTCGGCCCCGCGGGCAACGCCGTGCGCACCGGCAAGTACTCGGTGCTCTCCTTCCTCCCCCGCAACCTGTTCGAGCAGTTCCACCGCGTCGCCTACGTCTACTTCCTCGTCATCGCCGTCCTCAACCAGCTCCCCCAGCTCGCCGTCTTCGGCCGCGGCGCCTCCCTCCTCCCCCTCTCCTTCGTCCTCCTCGTCACCGCCCTCAAGGACGCCTACGAGGACCTCCGCCGCCACCGCTCCGATCGCTTCGAGAACAATCGCACCGCCCACGCCCTCTTCCCCTCCCCCTCCAATGCCGAGTTCCTCCCCACGCTCTGGAAGGACCTCCGCGTCGGTGATGTCGTTCGCGTCGTCGCCAACGAGACCCTCCCGGCAGACATTGCCCTCCTCTCCACCTCCGACCCCACCGGCGTCGCCTACGTCCAAACCATGAACCTCGACGGCGAATCCAATCTCAAGACCCGCTATGCCAAGCAAGAGACCCTCTCCTGGGCCGCTGATCCTGGCAGAATCTCCGGCGTCATCCGGTGCGAGCGCCCCAATCGGAATATCTACGGCTTCAATGCCAATTTGGAGATCGACAGCCGGCGCGTCTCGCTCGGCCCGTCCAACATTGTCCTCCGTGGCTGCGAACTCAAGAACACCGCATGGGCCGTCGGCGTGGTGGTCTATGCAGGGAGCGAGACCAAAGTCATGCTCAACAGCTCAGGCGCGCCCTCGAAGAAGAGCCGACTGGAGAACCATATGAATCGGGAGACGATTCTCCTATCGTTAATTCTGATCGCGATGTGTTCAATAGTGTGCATTCTATCCGGGGTTTGGCTGGGGACTCACAACGGCGAATTAGAGCTGATGCAGTTCTTCAGGAAGAGAGACTACTCGGGCGGTGATGAGAGGAATTATAACTACTACGGACTCGGGATGCAGGTGTTCTTCATATTCCTTATGGCGGTGATCGTGTTCCAGATCATGATCCCAATCTCGCTCTATATTTCTATGGAGTTGGTTCGGCTCGGGCAGGCCTATTTTATGATTAGGGACACGAATTTGTACGATGAGAATTCAAATTCGAGGTTCCAGTGTAGGGCGCTAAATATAAATGAGGATTTGGGGCAGATTAAGTACGTGTTTTCGGATAAAACTGGGACTTTGACAGAGAATAAGATGGAGTTCCAGTGTACCAGCATTCGAGGAGTTGATTACAGAGGCAGGAGAGGTCCTTTAGTGGGCGATACGGCTTCCCAATCCATTAGAGGTAGGATAATTTTACGCGTTTCCTTGTTAAAATGAGCTTTAGCGTCAGATTTTTTATTTCGTAAAGAGTGTTTAGCGTTTTCCTACTGTTTCTTTACCTTAACAGTTCGAGACGAGATTTGGGTACCGAAGATTTCCGTTAGAACTGATCCCGAGCTTGTGAGGTTATTGAGAAATGACGGGGAGACTAAGGAAGGAAAGAATGCTCGTGATTTTTTCCTCGCTCTTGCAGCTTGCAACACGATTGTGCCAATAGTTATAGAGACTTCGGACCCGAGTAGAAGGTTAATTGATTATCAGGGTGAGTCCCCCGATGAGCAAGCACTCGTTTACGCTGCCGCGGCTTATGGCTTTGTGCTTGTTGAGCGAACCTCTGGGCACATAGTTATTGATGTTCTCGGGAATAGACAAAGGTACAATAATATTCTTTGGCTGATATTGGGCACTCAAATGATTATTTACTTATTCCTTTAGTCTCTGTTGGCTACTATATATGATCGTACTTAGCGTGTATCATGATTTTAACGGCGGATTAGGTGGTAGGAAATGTCACTTCAAGACTTAAGAACTTGTTTGTGTTAGAATATTGATATTTTATTTGCTTTAGAATCGGTCATAGCTTGTGGCTGCAGCAGTGTATTGTTATAGAAAATGATAAAGTAAATAGCTTGTAGAAGCGTAACAATGCTTTCAAATGTTGTGATATAACGAACTTTATCTATAGTATCACACCAGCGATGTTTTTCTAGCTTGTTTTGCTTTTACATTGCTATGTTAGTTGTTGATAACTCAATGGTGTATGTCATACCAATGATGGTTCTTAAGCTTCATTTGCTTTTGTTGGTTTATTAACTTGCTTCTATTTCAATCTCCACCTCTATGTAAGTATAAACTGCATAAGATTGTCTCTTCTTACTTATATCCTGTTTTGAGATATGCAGATTCGATGTATTGGGTCTTCACGAATTTGACAGCGACCGCAAGAGAATGTCCGTCATAATTGGCTGTCCTGATAAGACAGTGAAGCTATTCGTAAAAGGTGCGGATAGTTCGATGTTTGGAGTCATCAACAGATCCATAAGTTCAGATGTAATCCACGCTACCAAGACCCATCTCCATAATTACTCATCGCTGGGTCTTCGCACATTGGTTGTGGGCGTGCGGGAACTGAATCAGAAAGACTTTGAGGAGTGGCAATTGGCCTATGAAAGAGCTAGTACAGCATTAGTTGGCAGAGGAGGCTTATTAAAAGCAGTAGCGGCTAGTATAGAGACCAATCTCGAGATATTAGGTGCCTCGGGAATTGAAGATAGGCTACAACAAGGGGTACCCGAAGCTATCGAATCTCTGAGGCAAGCCGGAATTAAGGTGTGGGTTTTAACAGGAGACAAGCAAGAAACTGCCATTTCCATAGGCTATTCTTGCAGGCTCTTAACTGGCGAGATGACCCAAATCGTAATAAACAGCTACTCGAGGGAGTCCTGTAGAAAAAGCTTAGAAGAAGCAATTGCCATGTGTAGCAAGCTCCGGACGATATCTCCTTCTGCGCCTAATGATAGGGTCGCTCTTGCTTTGATCATCGATGGTAACAGCCTCGTGTATATTCTCGAGACTGACTTAGAAGAAGAGGTACAGCAATTTTCTAAGAATGACTTGAAAAATTCTAGTTAACTTGTGCTTTAGAGTTGTTTCTTACCATGCTCTCTTTGGCTTTATGTGCAGCTGTTTAAAGTAGCGACAATGTGTGATGTCGTTCTATGTTGTCGTGTGGCTCCACTCCAGAAGGCTGGGATAGTTGCACTTATAAAGAACCGGACAGATGATATGACACTTGCTATCGGAGATGGTACGGTTTTTAATCTTATCCTCTTTGCTGTTGCGAAATTAACTTATTTTAAGCTAATTAGGACTTTTGAACATGTGCCGTTCAGGTGCGAATGATGTTTCGATGATTCAAATGGCTGATGTTGGGATTGGCATCAGTGGCCAGGAAGGGCGACAAGCGGTTATGGCCTCGGATTTTGCTATGGGGCAGTTCAGATTCTTAGTTCCCCTTTTGTTGGTCCACGGTCATTGGAATTACCAAAGGATGGCCTACATGATCTTATATAACTTTTACAGAAACGCCGTGTTCGTCTTTGTGCTCTTCTGGTAAGAATTCTCTCTAGTTCTTTACATTGATTGTACAATCAATTTTTGACACTCAGATTAATGAACGCGCTAGTTATTCTGTTAATTTTTTCGTCTCTCTTGTTTTCTTGTGCTAAAACCTTTCCTTGAAACTACAAGTCATCTACTGTGTACTTGTATATGATGTTGTTCTTTGTTCTTCAAGTTGCGAATTGGCTAAGCACTGGTAACTTAGAGAAGGATTATGGTTTTACTCTTTAGCCAGAGCTCTATGCTGCAGCTTTTCTCTTTAAGCATTAAAAGACGCATTTAATTGCCTAACGAGAACTCTGTTGCCGTTTCAGGTATGTACTCTACACGGCTTTCACCTTGACAACCGCAATCACCGAATGGAGCAGCGTGTTATACTCCGTGATCTACACCGCTGTCCCGACCATTGTTGTCGGGATTCTCGACAAGGATCTTAGCAGGAGGACATTGTTAAAGTACCCCCAACTATACGGATCCGGGCAAAGGGAGGAGAAATACAACCTTAAATTGTTTATCCTCATTATGATGGATACTGTTTGGCAAAGCCTAGCTATATATTTTATCCCCTTCCTTGCGTACCGGCACAGCGAGATAGATGGGTCGAGCCTAGGTGACCTATGGATACTCGCCGTGGTCATTTTGGTTAACATTCACTTGGCCTTGGACGTTATACGGTGGAATTGGATAACTCACGCATCAATTTGGGGCAGTATTGTCGCGACCGTCATTTGCGTCATGGTCATCGACTCCTTAGTGATTCTACCTGGTTTCTGGTAAGTCCTTGTACCTCACATGATGATCATGGAGTAGGAACTTTCTTTTTGAAATAGCTCGAACTAATTTGCTGATAAATTCTTATATACTTCAGGGCAATATATCATGTACTGGGCACTGGCTCATTTTGGCTATGCTTACTCGCCATCATCGTAGTCGGAATGATTCCTCATTTCGCCGCAAAGGCTGTCACTGAGCACTTCATGCCCAGTGACATTCAGATCGCAAGAGAACTTGAGAAGTTTCACAATTCAGACGGCGCCAATCGCTCGGAAATTCCATTGAGAACATTGATGCAGCAACAACAGCCCTAGATTAGGATCTTATACAGTGAATTCTTCTTTTTTCTTTTATTCTTTTAAGTTTTTTTTTTTTTTGTTCTTTTTTCATATATGTAATTTTTGCCATACGTGTGTATATTTGTCTATTCTTTCGGCTTCGAGTCCGGTTTCTCGCCGCTTGCAAGCTTTGTTACCACTATCCAAATGGATAGATTTGTAGTCACATGAGATGGGTGTGTTCATACGACGAAATTTTGTTAATTTTAATTGCAAAGTGATGTTATGCGACGAAATTTTTTATTTTTTTTCTTTTGTTAAGGGTGTATTTGGATCTCTCTATAAGTAGGCAGAAAAGCTACTCTCATGCCGAGAACATTTTTTCATATAACTTTTTTGGAAAATGAGAACTTCGGATCTAAATATATATTGTTATATAAAATTAAATATAACTGATATATATTATATTACATACTAATTGTATAATATAATTTTGCATATATTTATTCTACAAATATAAATTATAATAATAATTTATGTATATGATAATTATTTATATAGTATATTATATACATAACGAAAAATATATAAAATAATTTCCATCCATAATTTTCTTTTCTTACAAATCAATCAGGTATAACTACCTAACACTAAAAAGTGCTTTTTTTTTACTCCGAAAATTAGTTTTCATTGTTTTACATGAAATCAAACCTCCCCTAAGGTATTTAATGATCTGTTGAAGGGAGTTGCATTGAGAATACCTTTTGTTCCACCAAAGTACAATATTCTCTCCAATTGCTGTAGTTTTTTTTTTTTCTCTTCTGCAATTCAATCCTCACGTTTCAAATAAAATGCCTACACATTTACCTCATGAACTGTTTTAGCTTTTAAACTACAAATTGGTCCATTTTGACAACTTAGATTAAAATCAACCAATGATTCCAAACCCTGATAATGCAACTTTTTTTAATGGATCATGTGGATCTTTAGGGGGCAATTAATTGATAATGGTCAACAAGTGTGAATGTGACCATCTTTTTATTATTAATTTCCGAAGCTTCCGCGGACCGGAAACCGAGGGCATTAAAAAAAAAAAAAATGTTAATCCACTTGTAATTTCTTGTGAGTAGATAGAGGTCTAACTAGACCTGCTGGATCAGATCCAGAGACAATTCAAATCTAAATTTGCAAATAAGATTTCCAATCCTAAACCAACTTTCAAATTTGAAAATTATTTCGACATCCAAACAGGACCGAACTGGGATAACGATATGTCCGACTAGCACGCAGCTAAACGGCCGACAAAAAACTTAGAACTATAAACCAAACTCCGATATCATATTAAAAAATGTGAACCAATCCAAAGGTTTATTCTAACATGTATAGATATACTCCATACTATTTATAGGTGTGACTATTACTCTGAACACTATTACTCATGGTATAATTGTGTAAGATATATGGGCTGATTAATTGAATGCCATCAAATCACAAAGGCCAACATAGACGAGCCTGAACTGGGCCGGACTTGTGTGTGGAATAAGTTCATATCGGATCAGGCCAATTATGGCCCGTGATTGGTGCGGATGGATCAAATTCTAATGATCCATGTGTTAACTATTTTAGCAAAGATTTACGAAGTGAAACTTTTAATTTTTAATAGAGAGAGATAGATAAATTATAAAAATGTTTTGATATAACATTTTTTTGCTAAACTAATTAACATTATCCCTACATTTTTTGTATTCAAGGATTATAACCGCTCCTCTAGAATTTAGTCAATTCTCTTTTGAATTTTTATTACTACTTAAAAAAAGAGAGTGATGAGAATGGTAAAATATTTAGTCTTTGGATGAGGGGTTGAAAGATTACAACTAAGAGGGTTGTAGAGTGCACTTTTTTGTTTTAAATTCCTCCGTGAACTTGATTAATCAAACGGTAAAGAGAGAGTCCGGCTGGAGTGTTTGCGCTTTGAAGTTGTATTTGATGGTGAGACTTTCGAATCGACCATCGGTTATGTTGGATTTGATTTAGAATATTTGAAATATTTAAAAAATAAATTTTATAAATTTTAAATATTATTTATTTACTGATTAAAAGGGCCCGAAATCAACAACTTTAATAGTCAATATGAGTCGGTTTACAAATTTAACCGTGTAGGAACATCCAAATTATGTAAAGTTTGATTGACAATTTTTATACTATCTAAAGCAATATCCATATATTTGGTCTAAAATTTTAATATTGTATTATCGCATTTTGTGAGTTTTCAAGTAAATATTATTGAAAAATCATAAAATTTATTTTTAAGATACTTGAAATACTCTGAATCAAGTTTAATAAAATTGATAATCAATTCAAAAATTTTATCATCGAAAATAGCTTGAGAGTCGAGAAACCTCCGTACTTCTAAATTATCAAAGTACCCCTCAACTACAGGCTAATTTGGTAGACTCCCTAACTATCTTTTGCTCGTACTTTCATTGGCTTTTGATCCTTTTGAATTGGTCGATGGCTCTTATCGATTATTAATATAGGGATATATTTTTTTTTTCTTTGTTTAATTATTATGTATACATATAATTTAAGAATTTATATATATTTATTATGTTGTGGAGGTAAAGCTATTAGGCAAAATAGAGCTCGACCAAAAATATATTAAAATATATTTTTCTATTTTTCTTATGGAAAAGAAAAGGAAAGAAAAGAAAAAGATAAATTACACATTTGGTAGAGAAGTACGATACTTTTTTTACTTATGATTTCAATTTTAAAATTATTGTTATTCAATCTCACCATTTAATTAAATTGAGTGAATAATGACATATCGCTAAAGTGACACTAATGTTTTCGATGATGAAGTAAAATTTGAGGACAAATATGTCACTCACCTTAGAGAGCAAAAATATATTTAGCCAAAAAAAAAATCAAAAGGGTTCGCATTTTACAACTCATTTTATTTTACCATTTAAAAGGTATTTGTGCAGGTAGAATACACCATATATTAATAAGTGTTGGACTTGACAAGTTTCCAAGGTAAAGATGGAACTTCACATATATCCAACCTTAATTATATCTAGACCCATCAATTTTAAAAGTTTAAACAGGAGTTAGTAGAATTAATCCATTCTCATGGGGAGGTGATTTATTAGTTTGTATCGATACGATAAAAATCGACTTACGAATGCTCTAATTATCATTTCTCTTATTTGTTGTCGGGATCGAACCCACGACTTGGAAAAATGCAGGGGTTTCAAAATAGATTTTCATGCCATGTTAAGAAATCTGTTTATGGTTAATCTCTTCAAATCTATCAGCTATTGTTCGAAAATACTCTTAACATTTTCTTTTACCACTAATAAAGGAAAAAAGAAAAGAAAGGAGAGGAGACAAAAGTGGCGACATACCCTCTAAAGAGCAACAACGCATAGATTCGTTGTTTGTAAACTTTCTTTTTTGCACAACAATGTTTTATGAAAGAAAAGATTTTTGCAAATAATAAATTATGGTTTAGAAAAAAGGATATAGTTGTTGAGAGACTAAGCATGAGCATCTGGTGTGGCTTTTAGGGCACATGAGTTAAGATAATTAGAACGAATTTAATTAAAGGGGTCACCTTTTGGCTCCTTTTTAAGAGGGATTGAACCAAACTTTCTCATCATTTGGCCCCATTCAAACTTTGGACTAGCTCCATTTGCGGAGAAAAGATGGTGAAGGTCCTAAGAATGCATAACATGTGCAACCTTGTAAAGGATATGTACTTCAATTACTTAATAACAATTTTTCTTAATTTACCTTAACTATTCAATGTGATCACTCATAAATCCACATGATTTTGGCTTTTCCGGACCGTCGGTGGTTGTCTTCGACCGAGGAAACAAGTTCCTAACGTAACATTTCTCTTGAAATGTGCAAATGAATCGATTAGCGAATCTATACTCGAGGCATTATTCGATATTAACTGAGTTTTTTTTTTTTTGAGAGAGATAGGTAGCACGCTACCCGCTTGGTTTATTTCATTTAGAAATAAATTTAGCTGAAAATATGAATCAACTAGGATTCGAATTTGGGTCTCAGGTACCAACCACCAAGCCCTTTGCTACTTGCTCTACAGACGGTCGAGGCATTATTTGATATTAACTGAGTTTGTTGAACCTTACTATAGTGACATAGTTTTAGATGCCTAGCACAATTATTATTCATTACCCCCCGACATGTAGCCAAAAGTTCAATTGTTACTTTAATTAAGTACATTCATGACATGGATACATGTCAACAACTCAACATTCCATTTTGCTAGTTAAAGTGGAAAAAAAAAGCTCCTTTTTCTTTGCAGGTAGACAAGATAAATATATTTCACTCCATTCACATCAATTTAGTATGAAGTAATTAATTATTCCACGATTTTACTAATAAGAATGTTTTTTTGTCTATTTCCCTTTGTTGTTTTTTAAGGGGAACCTAAAGAGATGACTCACAAGATCATTAAGATGGAAAGGATAAAGAATATGCAATGAATGCGCACACGCTTGAGAAGCAGCTTGAAAAATGAAGTACAAAGAGAACGTACAAACTAAGAGGGTTATATATATATTAGCTAGGTACTACAATAGAATTGGATTATAGAGACATATTTTAATACATTTTTGCTTAATTGTCATTAAGTATAAGATTAAGTGGCAACACTGGGGACAAGCCTTCAAAAAGCACTTTTAAAAAGTGTTAATATATAATAAGCCGACCGTCCCTAGTGCAAGTGGCAAAGGGCTTGGTTGTTGGTACCTGAGGTTTCAAGTTCGAATCCTAGTTTATTCATATTTTTAGTTAAGTTTATTTCTAGATGAAATAAACGAAACGGGTAATGTGCTACCTATCTCTCAAAAAAAAATTGTTAATAAGCCAGTCAACAACTCTCTTTTAAGCTTAATTATATTGATATTTGAAAGTGTTATTATATATCATTTCTGTTATCTATCCATATGTTTAAAATGCACATAAAACTATAAATGGCGGGATTCGCACAAAAATATATAACACATTGAGGGCCCATGTGTTGAAGTGTTAGGAATATTGGGGACAATTAAGGAGCCTTCAAACACACTTTTAAAACGTGTCAATAAGTTAGACGTCAATGCCGACTGTCTCTAGCGCAAGTGGCAAAGAGTTTGGTGGTTGGTATCCGAGGTTCCGAGTTCAAATCCTACTTGATTCATATTTTCAGCTAAGTTTATTTCTAAATGAAATAAACGAAACGGGTAGCACACTACCTATCTCTCAAAAAAAAAAAAAGAAGTTAGTCAACGGCACTTTTTTAAGCTTAATTATGCTGGCATTTAAAAGTGTCGCTATATGTCATTACACTTAATTATACTCATAATTAAAAGTGTCACTATATGTCATTTTTGTTGTCTACCCATATGTTTAAAATACACATAGAACTATAAATGATAAGCCTTACACAAACACGTACATATAACATATGGAGGGCCATGTGTTGAAGGATTAAGAATCTATTATGCATGAAAAACTATTTAGGAAGTGACCATGCTTGTGATTTAATTGATTACAATGTTTTTTTTTTTGTTTTTTATAATCTCATTTCCAACAATGGGAGATGGAGAGTGAACAAAGCAAATAGCTGGTCTTAAAGAGTATGGGACATGTGGTCACCCACCTTGACTCTGTTGTCCTAGTGTTTTTATCAAGCTTCTACGATCATTAAATTTGCCTACTTTTGATGCATGCTCTAGCTATTTTCTAGGATGAGGTTCGTGACAAATATTTCCAAAGCTTTTCTCATGAGCTAAAAGCAAGTGTTAGGCAACTTCCATAATCATTTGGTTATGGCTAATGACAAAGGATAATAATGTATATTATGAGGGACCCGATTTCGTCGGTCGACAATTTGTCTATTCGCCGCCCAATAGTTACTCAAAGCATGCATGAACACCGCAAAGTAATTTGTTATGAGAGAATACTCAGTCTCATGAAAAAAAATAAACTAAGATACTCACTAATTGAAGGTTATTAATTACTATATGTCTTAGTTTTAGACTATTATTTGTAAATAGAAATGACAAAGTACATCTCCACGACACATTCATCTAGTTGTTGCAGAAATGAAAAAAAAAAAAAAATATATATATATATATATATAGATATAGATATATAGTATTAATAATTGTTTGATAACATATGAGGAAACTTTCAAATTGAAAATCCATGTAGATTACCGTACGTGAACCATTCTAACAAAGCAAAAAACTGTACATCTTTTAATATTTGTAAAATTTGATGGTCGAGCTTGAATACTATATATATTTGGTGTTTAGAATTTATTTTTTGGTGCTGGTACTATTATGGATTCGGGAGGTTAAAAGTTGATAGTACGAACTATTCATATACTACTGAGAGTATTGTAGGTGAACTCAAATTTTAAATCTCGGAAAAACTAGAAAATTGTATATATAGGAGTACGTACTGCATGTGCTCATTCATGTATTGATATGCTTGACATATAAATGGAATCTCATCTCCAAATTAGGCAGTGGGGCATGGACCCAAATAGAAACTATTTTGAGTGTGTGTATGTGTGTGTGTGAATAAGAAATAAATTTAAAATGATTATCAATTTGTAGTACAAATGTCTTCAACGATCATAATAGGCAATTTTAATCTTCACTCCAGATTATCTTTTGCTAACAATTTATGAATCATAAAAGTGCTTTGTTCTCGCAAAAGGGTTTGGTCAAAGTGTATGATCAATGTAGCTCAACTCTCCTACATACATGATTAGCTTGAGATACAATCACAGAAATATATACTAAGTCACTGTTGTAAAAAAACATCTATAGCTTACTCGAAACAAAGGTGTATAAAATAATGTATCTATATGAAAACGACGTACTCAAGCACTCTTCCTGCTTTCAAGCCGTATTTAATAAATTGACATCTGTATCAAAAGATACTCCAAAATATTTATAAAGATAAGGTCTAGAGCGTCTAAAATTATATACACTGAATAGAAACGTAATTATCCCAAAATTTTATCATAAATGGACAAAACATTTTTCAAAGTTTGGTAGATATATAAAACCTATGATGTGAGGGACAGTGACAGGGCTCTTTTTCCTTCTAATTCTTTTGTTTCTATTTATATTTTTTGTCACATGAAAGCGAAGCTAGCGTGGCCCCGTTTATTCCACCCGACCCTCTGCAGCGTCCGCGTCGTCGGCTTCTGCTTCTCTCAACAAACAGCTAACAAAACCGCTGCTTCTCCCTCCACTTTGTCCTCCTCCCCTATCATTTATTACACCAATAGATTCTACACGCAAAGTCCTGCGTTTTATTCGAAACCTCTGAGCGCTGTGGTTAAACCCTTAAGTATGATGAATGCGTCTTTTCTATCAGCATGTATTTTTGGAATAGTTGCTGCTTAGCATTTACTATCCACAATTTATTTTATTCTTTTAAAATGACTTAAAGATACAATATGTTATTATATTTTAAACAGTTAATCATACTTCTAGCTTTCAATTATAGTAAAAGATTATTATATCGAATAAAATATTATTAGATAACATATTTTGACATCGAAATAAGGCTTACAAATTTTTAGTTCGAATCTCAACATCATTTAGATTTTAGTACTTTTCATTTTATGTGTATATATGCATGCACTTTGATGTCTAGCTTAGCCACCTCTATTTTATGTGACTAGCTAGGGTTTGTTCTCTGCTTGGCCATGCCATATTGTCCACACTATACGTCGGCTAGCTAGCTCTTGTAAATTAATTAAGCTCGTGGTTTTTTAATTTGACCCTTCCTTGGATGCATGGCTATCACTTGCCACGGTAACGGATGCACGAAGAAACAGCTAAAATATTTAACTTCTCTATCAAAGTGTTTTCTCCCTTCGTATACTATAGCAAAAAAAAATGGAAATATTAAAATGAATTTTTTTTTTTTTTTGGAGTGTTGAGAAACTTATTTGCCTCTTCTTCTCAACAAAAACAGTAAATAATTATTTACTAAATATGTGATTACTGTATTTCAGAATAGATAAACTGTTCACAAATTAGTCCAAATAGGGCCCACAGTATATTTGGCCCCGCTATACGGTATAATATTGTTAACTAAGTATGGCCTCGATCGAGTGGAAGCCCGAATAGAAGGCTGGAAAGCCAAACTTCTCTCGCTTGGGGGAAGACTCACGCTCGTTAACTCGGTACTCACCAACCTACCACTATTCTACTTTTCCATCTTCAAGGCCCCAAAGTGGGTGTTAAACCGGATTGAGGGACTCAGAAGAGCTTTCTTCTGGAAAGGGTGCTCCAAAATCACCGATGGCGCTTGCCTCGTCAACTGGATTTCAGTATGCAAAAGTAAAAGAGACGGGGGTCTTGGAATCTTAGACCTAAAATCTATGAACCTGGCACTTATAACCAAATGGTGGTGGCGTTATTTCACCGACCCAGACCTCATTTGGTGTAAACTGATTAGATGCCTCTACTACGCCAGACGCAAGCCACTGCTAGAGGGTAGAGCCTTCA
This sequence comes from Ananas comosus, assembly GCF_001540865.1. Lineage (NCBI taxonomy): Eukaryota > Viridiplantae > Streptophyta > Magnoliopsida > Poales > Bromeliaceae > Ananas > Ananas comosus. The sequence continues at coordinate 8,733,960 of NC_033638.1, read as the reverse complement.
GCCCGTATTCACAGTGGTGGAAGAGCGTGCTCTACTGCCGAGACGTGTTTTCCTGTGGTGTAGCCTACGAGCTCGGGGATGGAAGAAATATCAGGATGTGGTCCGATATCTGGATTGGAGAAACCCCTCTCCGTACTCTATTTCCGGACATCTTTTCAAACATCAGGAATAAGGAAGCCCGGATCTCCCAATGCTGGGATCAAGGCGGATGGAGATGGCGCTTTATCTGTCGGGGATTCACGACTGCTTCGTCCGCCGATAGACGAAGACAGGTATCGTCGCTTAAGGACATGCTCCAAGGCCTCTGTCCTTTTGACAGGCCAGACCTGATCAAATGGCGTTGGACCTCCAACCAACTTTTCACAGTTAAATCCCTTTATCGGTTCATCACGGACGACGGACTTCGTGTCCCGACATATCGACACATCTGGAAGCTGAAAATCCCCCTTAAAATTAAAGTTTTCATTTGGCTACTCCTTAGAAAAAGACTACCCACCGCCGACAGACTGCTCACCCGAGGCATGCACGTAGATCAGAACTGTGCTCTCTGCGCAGTCCTTGCAGAAAGTTGCGACCACCTTTTCAACGACTGTGTTTACATCCGGTATCTTCTTCTCTGCATGGGAGGACTGGATGTAAACGCTGGCAGCACTGGTGACGCTAAAAGTCTCTGGACCGAATGTACTGAAATACCTGTCGCCACGTCTAGAAACCAACGCTTGATCCTTCTGGCTGCAACGTGGTGGGTAATCTGGACGGATAGAAACAACTCAATTTTCAATGGAAAGCCGCCCACGGTTTCTGGGTCTCTTGCATGCCTCAAACTACTGATCAACACTTGGACCACAATACTCTGACGTACTTTAAAAGTGATTTCTTCTTTCAGCGCTGGAAATTCAGATACAAGCGAACTGGAATCGAAAGTCTCCCGTTTTGTCCCCGTGTCAGGTTTTTTAGTGTTTGTTTACTGTTTTGTTTTCGTTTTTATCTTCTTTTTGTTTTTCTTCCGGTCCCTCCAGGAGGCCCTAGCTGCCTCCAACATGTACGCTTAGTTCATCTTGCTTAATGAATGAAGCAGGTAGCTTCGCTACCTATTTCTCAAAAAAAAAAAAGGAGATCGAGCATTATATTAATATATAGTCTATTTTATGTTTCAGCTACAACAAAATTCGATCTTACCGACTGTCCTTAGAGCAAGTGGCAAAGGGCTTGATGGTTGGTACCGAGACCCTTCTAGTTGATTCACATTTTCAGCTAAGTTTATTTCTAAATAAAATAAACGAAGCGGGTAGCACGCTATCTATTTCTCAAAAAAAAAAAACAAAACAAAACAAAACAAAATTTGATCTTCTATTTTTGAGAGAAAGGTACGTAGCATGCTATCCGCTTTGTTTACTTTTTTTTAAATAAACTTACCTGAAGATATAAAAAATAACTAGACTTCGATTTTAGAATATTCAGTACCAATCATCAAGCCTTTTGCCGCTAACGCTAGAGCCGATCGGTAACGAAATGTAAAGCTTTGAAATTAGAGGTTTCAGTTTTAGTGCTAGCTTACAATCTCATTTAAACTTTCTACGAGATAAAAAGTTAAAACTATTTTCTATGGAAGTTAAACTTTGTTAAAAATTATGGCAGTTTAAAGCAGAAGTATAAATGAGACCAAACATACACTGACCTCTAAAAAAGAATTAATCATCCCTCTGCTTTGTAAGGAGGGACCATGCGCTTACATGCTCCTCAGCCAAACCCTCACATGCATGCCTCCTCTTTTAGTGCCACTACAAAGCCAAACCTGTACTTGGCCCTTCCCCTTCACATGAAAGATCCAACAAAACCAAGATTCCTAAAAGAAAACTCAACAGCTCCTCCAAAGGTCAAGGTTACTAAATTATATATGGGACCCACTCCACACCCCCTTCAATGATACTTCCCCCTAGACAAGTAGAGCTAGAAATTAATAAGAGTTCAATGCAAATTAAATTATTTTACCACAAACCCTTTTTTTTCTTTTTACTGAACTTTACTAGGTGATGTTCTGTATATATAGTTCATTAATGAAATAAAAAAAATCTCACACCATACGATCTCGTTTATGTTAACTTTATGCATTTATAACGTGACACAGTGTCACTATTTATAAGAAAACAGAATTATTCACGGGAGAATATAGATGTGGCATCCAAAATACATGAACAAGGTACGTAGTTGTTATTTTTCTAATACTTTTTAGAACATTAGTTATGTGCTTTGACACGCAACTACGTACAATGAACCTAGTATATATGGTGTTAATAGATACATGTCACCACTGATTCCACCCTCTAACTCTATAATCTAGTTCATTCATGAAATCATACTTGCCAATAAAATCTGTGTCGTATACTACATGTCGAGCATAAACTATTTTAATGTGTTGGTTTCTTCAGCATCAACATGCATGGCATCTAGTTAAAGAGTAACCATTCTTAATTTATGCCATCACCCACAAAATTAATGTTGCTATCACGGTATGATTAAGACAACATTATTATATACAATTTCACACAAACTAATTGAGGGGCATGTTAGTATATAATTTCACCTATCAAGGCCAAGAGCTAGCTTAATCCTTCCCCTTACTATTTTCACAACTAGGGGATTAAGAACCTTGTGACATATTGGGGAATGTTCTAGCCCTACTTAATTTTTCTTTTTTCTCACTTTCACCTTGTCTCTTGTATTTTTTAGAAGTCTAGTTGTCTCATATCTGTAGCTAAGTTTATTTTTATCGATGAATGAAGCGGATAGCGTACTATCTTGTTCTAAAAAAAAAATTATTAGACTTAATTACTTCCTCTTATATTTGAGTGTAGACTAATTATTTCTACGGCTGTATTTTTTTTTATAACAAATTAAGCTTATCATCAATTGTGGACAATCTGGATAGTGGTTAGATGAGTGGAGATGTGAGTTCGTATTATGTTATTTTTTTTTCTTTTTATCTCATTAATGATCTAAATGGAAAATCATGCACCGTATATCTTACGAAAAAAGATGTTAAAAAAAAAAAAAAAAAAAAAAAAAAAAAAAAAAAAAAACTATTCACAACCCCACACCAAGGGACATTCTCCCACACATGGGCCTAGCTATTTATAAGTACCTAACACACCCACATGTGCGCAACCACTGTCTTTGTTCACATCTCCTATATACACGTGTGAGAACCTTGCTTTTTCACTCAAACACCTCTCAATATATAGCTCCCCGCACCTACACTTATTGATCCATTGACTTTGCTCTCCTTCCCCCAAACCCCCATAGCACTTATTTCCCATGGATGATCACAACCGAAACCACATCAACAACACCCACAACAGCGGCTCGGCGTACGACCGCGACACGGCCGGGCCGGTCCGGTCGAGATGGACACCAAAGCCCGAGCAGATCCTCATCCTAGAGTCCATCTTCAACAGCGGCATGGTGAACCCCCCCAAGGAGGAGACGGTGCGGATTCGCAAGCTTCTCGAGCGGTATGGGTCGGTCGGGGACGCGAACGTGTTCTACTGGTTCCAGAACAGGCGGTCGAGGTCGCGCAGACGACAGCGGCAGATGCAAGCCGCGGCCGCACTGAACAATCCCGCGGGAGGCGCTTGTGCCCAACTAGGCGGTGCAAGTCTATGCGATCCCAACGCTTTGTCGAGCGGTTATTCGAACAACGGAAACTTCTTTTCTTGCTCTTCTGCTTCTTCTGCTTCTTCTGCTACTGCTAGTAGTTCTAATTTTATTGGAGATGATAGTGATGATCTCTTTGCTATCTCTCGTCAAATGGGCTACATGGAAAGTAAGAGTCAAGTTCCAACTTACATGTGCTCTACTCCTGAGGTGTCTCAACTGCAATATCAACCTGGTAAGTGCATGGTTGCGTCTACATATGGTGTTGGTTTTCTTTATTGGTCTTAGGGTTTTGGTTAAGTACAGGAGCAGGAACAAAATGAATTCACACACACACACACACACAAAAGACACAAGTGTTTCCATGTTTGTATTATTGAAGTATAAGTACCCACTTAGTAGTTTCAATATGGCATCTCATATTATATGGATTGTTATTCTTTGACAAGGAGCTAGATCAAGGAATATTACTTTTTTCTAATTAGAAAAACCTGTTTCATTAGTATCTAAGTAGATAAATCTAACCAGCATTCAAATTAATTAACTCATAATTATCACCAAATTAATTAACTATTGTTTCTCATCAATAGTGATTCTGATAAAAAGAAATTAATTTGACTATGATGACCACAGCAAATAGTGATTTTATGGCCTGCTACCTTCAGATTTTACATGAATGTAATAATGATATAATTTTTGTAGATTAATAACACATAATCTTGTAAATTTCCTAATTCAAACTTTTCGTGGCCTTGTTTCCCTACATATCAATTACGCAAATTTCTTAATTAATTTCCTACCTTTTTATCTACTCATTGGCTCGATCGTTGAAAACGTAACGTTCTCAAATTCACATGCGATAAAGTAAATTTGTAAAACCTTTGAACTACATGCATGTATGCGGGATAAATCCTAGCTCCCTAGTTTCTAGTTAATACTTAAAAGTTACAAAGCTAAAATACATACATGTGCAATCAGTTTATTTCAGTCAACCACAAAACCTAAATTTTTTATCACGTTCTCTAGATCATAAAATTCACGTGATAATTTATAATCTTATCAAAGTTTAAGTAGAAGTTTGACATATTTCTACAGTTCTAATGATAATATATATAATTAGTGAATGTGATAGTCGCATGTTGACAGCATTAGAAACTCGATAGAATTTCGAGCCAAATGATCGACTGAAACAAATTAATAATGTGTGCTTCTATATTAATTTTCACATATTTCATCCTTAATTATTAAATGCATTTGAGTGTAGGGACTATCACAGTGTTCATCAATGGATTACCTACGGAAGTTCCGAGTGGCCTAATCGACATGAGAGCTTTGTTTAGAGAAGATGCAGTTCTTGTGAACACCTCTGGGGAGCTTCTTCCTATCAATGAGTACGGAATTCTCATGCAGAGTTTGCAAATGGGCGAGAGTTATTTTCTGGTAAGTTTGATTGCTACATATTCTCAGTTACAAATTTGCACTCAACTTCCACACTTCAAAAAAAAAAAAAAAAATTGCAATAGGGCTCGTTTAACATCGTTGTTGTTTCGTTTTGTATGTTTGTTTAAATAAAAATTTTAAATGATTAATATACAGAATCGGTGCTCAGATAAAATTTAGTCTATTGAGTTTTATATATATAAGCCCTAAATTATAATCTACTTATCTATTTCTTCTTTCTTTTGATAGGTTTCGCGGCCAACTTAGTTCGAGCTGCATCATCGTCAACATTCGAATAATAATCTCATTACAATCGATCGATCGATCTCTCGATTTTTTTTCCCTTTTTTTCGAACCAATTTCATGCTTGCTAATAATCCAAATCTGTTCTCACAAGCTCTTTACTTTGAAGTTTGAAGCTTAATTACTAATAATATATTTCTGGTGATGCTGTAACTTATCGAGTCAAGATATATTCAAGAGTCTGAACATGATTGTCTAGGCTTTATTATAGGCTTCATGTTCTTTGGTAATTAATGTACTGTCAATGTGTTTTATGTAAAATTAAGTGATATTGCACCTACCGTTCTTAGCGCAAGTGGCTAATGGCTTAATAATTGATATCTAAGGTCCCAAATTCGAATTCTAATTGATTCACATTTCTTCTAACCGTCCCTAGAGCAAGTGGCAAAGGGCTTGGTGGTTGGTACTCGAGGTCCCAAGTTCGAATCCTAATTAATTCACATTTCCAGCCAAGTTTATTTCTAAATGAAATAAACGAAGTGGGTAGCGTGCTACCTATCTCTCAAAAAAAAAAAAAATTGATTCACATTTCTAGCTAAGTTTATATCTAAATGAAATAAACGAAGCGGATAGCATGCTACCTATCTCTCTCAAAAAAAAGAAAAAGCAGAAATTATGTATTGATCGAAAAAAAAAAAAAAAAAAAAAGTATCCTGACTGTCCCAATACTTGCGACTCTAAAATTTGACATTTATTGACTTTTTGAAAGCATAAAATTAAGTCGAAATATCAGCTAAATTACACTTTTAGTGCTGAAACTATGAGGCCCGTGGGTGACACTTTGGTTTACAAATTTTTAATTTGTTATAATTTTTTACTCAAATTTTTTAAAACTGTTACAACCAAGTCTCACAATCTAATTTAGTATACTAAATATTGACGTATCGCTCATGTAGAAGCTAGTGATATGACATATTAATTATTGCACTATTTAATCAATTAATTCAGGCTGTGTGACTTGATTGCTATAATTTCAAAATTTTGAACCATAAATAATAACAAATTAAGTTTTAAAAATTAAAGTGTCACGCCTCATAATTTAAGGACAAAAAGTGTAATTTAGTCCGGAATATGAGGAGGCGTTCGGTTCCGGATTCAAATCCTGCTAAGTATTACAAAGAGTAATTATTTTATGCTAAAAAGATAATACAAAGGAGAAGCCCCACCACAGTAGGGTTTCTTTACTTGGGCAGGTGATCTTTTCCCAAGAAGTTTCATAAGCATGTTTCCATTTGTAGAACGCAGGTCTAGGGACACCAAACAATTCCAAAATAGTAATATGTGGATTTCTTTGTTTTTCTTTTTATTGGGATCTTAGAATAATTCATTCAAATTCACGTCCGTTTATTATAATTTACAGAGATCATGCATGTACTATATTATATAATAAATAAATATATATATATATGGTAAAAATTTAGCTTAGGGTTAATGGCCAAAAATTTTATGGGTTGCAGACTACGCGGATCGGCGCCACATGCACGATCTGACGGGTGTCTTTCTCAATTACTTTTTCTCTCTCTCTCTAAAAATACAGGGCTTTTTTTTTTTCTTTTCATCCGTGATCGTTGGATGGATCACATGGCACCGTTCCGCATAGCCCCCAAATTAATTAGTTTGGAGACTATACCCATAAAATTTTTGTGCAAGATTAATGCCTCCAAAAGAAAATTGGGCCCCACGGGAGCGGGTTCATGTGGGGGCATTATAGATGGCATGACCCGCAAACCAATGTAGTTAGCAGAGGCAGCAACTTGGACTTTCTCACACCGCCCTTTATACCCAATCCACGTTGAACGCATGTTGCTTAAAAAAAAAAAAAAAAAAAAAAAAGGGTAAATCTTGATTTACCCTCACGTGATTTTAGTGGAGTTTCACTTTTCCATTCTATTCTATGATTTAAAAAATTATATTTAACTATCTCATATTTTATTTGTCTTATTAAAATATTTACTGTCAAATAAGTATGATAGTAAAATAAAAGAGCAATCGCTTATATACCTTTCAAAAGTTTTTGATTTTCTATTTGTTCCTTTTAAAAAACTAATATTAAAAATACTATTTTAAAATTTTAAAGTTTTTCAAATATACTCATAGAGTTAAATTCAATTATTGAACGGTTAAGAACAACCGTCATCTCTATAAAATTATTATTTTACGCTTTCAAATATACTCTTCTATCGTCACCAAAGTTTCTTATTTGCCCTTAAAGCTTAGTTTTTGTATTAAGATCTATCTAACGCTATTAGATAAAATATAGTTGGGACAAAAGCATACAGGGGATATATTTCTGCGTTCTCCGATGAGACCGTAGAAAATATATTGTAACCAACTCATCGCTATATGCAGAATACAATATTACATAAGAAAACAAATATAGTATTTTTTCCATCATACTTACCCACCGCACGTAATGCAATTTACTCACAATCCCAAACGAAACCTAAGTTATGGACAAAAAAAATATTTTGATTTTTTGTCTTTACCGTCACCAATTTTTTTTATTTGTCCTTAAGTTAGAGACAAAATAGGTATATACTTTTACTATTTTTTAACTAGGTAGAAATTTAACTCAAGAAAAAGTACGAGATGATTTAATGGGCATCAACAGTAATATATGAGAGGTATATTTGAAATAAAAAAAAAAAGATAAGAATAAATAAAATATTTCAGAGATTTTAAAAGGTAAGGTATATAGGCAATTATCCCTAAAATAAAATTTCTTCGTGCAATACTTTAGGTGATGTATATTTCTTCATGAGATACCCTTTACACATTCAGATTCAACTCCAATCTATTTTACCAGAATAGGAGCGTTAGCGAATCAAACCCGATCTACTTGGCCCAAGATTGTTACAGGCCGTATCGGGCTCCGACTAGTTTACAGGGCCAGACGCGGGCCAGATCTTACATATAAAGGCACGAAACTATTCAAACTGCACCGTAATTTACTAGTTTTTACGGTTGATCCAGTCGGATCATTTTGGACCAGACTCGATCTTAAAAGAGGTGTGATCAGTACCGAGCAAAACCACAATTGCAGACCAACCCAATCTGCTCAGCTCGAATACTATTTATGGCCCGTTTGGGCATTTTTCGATAGAACCATAAAAAAATATGTCAGAACTGAACCATTGCAATAAGATGAAGCGAGATGTTGTGTACGAAAATAAATAGAATATATTCGTGCCGTACTACTTTCGCACCGCATGTAATGTCATCTCACAACAATCCCAAACAGAGCCTTGGATGTAGTAAGGCAATGATCTTATGCTATACTTCAAGTAATTTCATCAGAACAATAGCCCGAAAACACGAGATGGACATAGAGTAGCTTTAGTTAATAGCTGAGCTAAATTGTTAGCATAGAAAAACCATGCAACTGAAGTACATGTTTAACATTCATAACTATGTAGAGCTACTTACAGATGCTGATAATACCCGGGAGTTCTTGCTAAGGGATGAATTACATATGTTGCATGCCGCGGAATCAGAAGATACGAGCTTTGAAATGAGTAAGTAGAAGAAAAAAATTGTAAATCCCATCATGCTTTATACCTCAATTACTGAAAGGAATATAATCATATACTCTAGTAACAGAGTACCTTTATCATTGTTTGTATGTTTATACCTGGTGAAAGAAAATCAAACAGGAATACCAGAGAGTTCGGAGACAGTTACCAGTTACTGCATTCTGATGAGAATGCAGAAGCAGTAATTCGACCTCATCAAAAACAGCACAATCAAGCAGGAGGAGAAGAGGGAAACTTTGTAACAGGGGCAAAAAAAAAAAAAATCTTGAGAAAAGAAAAAACGAAAAATAACATTTACTACCAATTCAACACTTAAGCTCGAATAAAACAGTTGTCCTCCTTCAGAGATCAAAACAAATGTTTTGATATTTTTTTTCTTTTTCTTGAACCATCCAATCAAAAGAAAATCATAAGCATGTTGAACTTGAATATATTCCTTAGGTATAGCATTGGAGAAAGGAATCAGATATTCAAACCTTTGCCTTCACAGTTGCAGCACTCATTGCATACCTCTAGCTGCTGCTGCTCTCTCTCTCTCTCTCTGCCTGCTGACACCTCAAGTGAAAGGTACAGGCAGTAAAGTTATATGCTATTTGCAGTTCCAATTCTTAATCAATCAAAGACATATTGACAAGCCTGACCATTAGTCATTGCAGCTTTGAAGCAAAAGCACTAACAAGCTCTACTACCGGCTTTTCTTCAAACAATCTACTGCTTTAGGTACATACACAGTGCTTCTATTGGAGTAACAAGACATTAGCAGCACCAAATCCTATAAACAACCATTTAGCTTGTACTGTATAAATATAAGGAAAAAAAAAATTATATACTCCAGGTAACCCAAAAGGCCCTATCATGTGCTCTCCTGAAAGGATTGAGACCGTGATAACGCTGCCGGATTTGCCTGCAATACTTGAGAGGCATCTGACTTCTTAGCTTCGGCTTTGGACTTGAAAGACTTAAATATACCTCCCTCATCTGGCTTAATCCCAAGAGTAGTCCATATAGAACTCTTTGCAGCATCGTCTGGGTCATCGATTCTTAGGGTCTTAGGAACCCACAAAGATTTCTCCACTTTCTCCTCGCCCAGTAAATTCGCATCTCTAGAATGCTTTCCCAAGCTCGGAGAGCCATTGCCTGAACAACTGCTGTTGCTTGTGGGAGATGATGGTGATAATACACCGTTCGATACAGGCCATGGACCGTTCCACATTCCATTGGGCCACCCAGGGAGGCACGCCCAAAAGGGAGACGGAACGAAGGGAAAAGGAATGGCCGGTGGAGAGAGTGCATGGGCCGGCATCATGGGTGGTGGTCCATTACAGTATCCCGGACTCCAAGGGTACACAAAGGGAGTTGGCGGGTAATAAGGTAGCGGATGTTGAGGAGTAAACCCATTACAATATCCCTGCATACTATTTGGACCATTTTGAGCTACACTTGGAGGTAATCCATTTTCAACACAATTTGAGGCCTCCATTGATTCCTCCTTATTTTCAGTATTATTCTTCTGCTCCCCAATATTCAGCACAGACGCCATGGACTCACAGAGTGGCACTTCAGGCCCAAATTTCAGGACAGTACCATTTCCTTTTATGGGCCTCGGGGGGACAGAAGGCCCAGGCCCGCATGAAATAGCCTGATGGTTGGTGAAATCAGGAGTGTCAGCCCGGCCAGCAGCCATGCCATCAGATGACAACATAATATGGCGAAACTGAGAGCAAGAGTTCTTATTTTTACGCCTGCCTGCACCAACAGGGACATTTCGCATACTACCCCCTGCAGTCCAATATCTTTGACAGTTCTTGCAAAAGTGCCGTGGTTGATTGACGTTGTAGTTATTGTAGTAACAAAACTTGGTGTCCATACTGTTGCACCTAGGGCATGGAAGGACCTTATCTGGCTTCTTGAGGGCCTTACTATCTTGGTTTGAACCCTCACCCTCACTCTTAACTTGCTCAGATTTTAATTCAGCTTCCGACTTGTCTTCACATGCGGGTGTTTGAAGGTCATCGCTACTGGCACTCTCTAAACCAGAAGAACAATTTGGTTCTGGATGGTCCTCCTCTGGCACACCTGGTTTTATGCTATTGACTTCTGTTTCTTTTATTTCTTTGTCTGTATCCTGAAATTGAAAGATAAAAACAAGTAAACCAACAGTTAGTAAATATATCCCAAGCAATAACGGTAATACATATCGTCCATTTTTGTGCATAAATCCCTCATGGATGAATATGGACTTCAAAATAACTTCACTTACTTTCCCTTTCTTTTTTCTCTTACACGCCCTTAACTGATGATAACAGATACCAGATACAAGCAATTAATTAGTCAATGAAAAGTGTGGTTCATGCAAATTCAAAAGAGTATGACAAGACAATGAGAGTGTGACTTTATACACTCAAACTCTCATGATCACAAAAATCATAAGTCAACAGGACCCAAGAATTAGCTCCAATACCTATTACTATTCATTTCTCAGCAGGGGAACCTCATCACAACAGCAACAAGGCTTAAGATGGATGAAATATGACAGTCAATCAGCAGGAGAAAGACAGGTTGTTGTACAAACATGTACGCAAACAGATTAGAAAAGCCTATTACATTGCATCACATGAGTAACAGTTAACAAAACATAGAGGAATACTCATGATATTCAGGAGATTAGAAGAAGTAATTTCCCTCTTCCTTGTGAGTCTAAATATCACCTTTGACTTCAAACAACTTCTTTTCAAAGATGAAAACTGCATCAACCACTGTTTGCAGTTTATGCACATGACATGCTTTCCTACAACCATTATGCACAAGATTCACTAAATCAAACACACCATATCTTTACCTTTCATTCCTATTCATATATCATACAAGACAAGCCCTCTGAAACGATAAAACCTAAAACCAACTTAACAGGTCAAAACCTAAATGTAGTTAAAAGTCTATGCATCTCTTCTTCTTTTTTTTTTTCATATCATGCGGACTAAGCCCTCATACGCCACTCTCAGGAAAAACCTAACCCTGCACCTTTCCTGGCAAATTTGTTTCTCTTAAAGATCGTTTAAATGCTTAGTTCTTCCTTTGTGTCGAGGCATTTTCCATCACTAATAAGTCCCAAAAAAAGTAAAGGATATTTCATAATTGCACCTAATATTCAAGATCTCAAGCCATACAGTCCCAAAATTTATACAGCCCTAAAGAATTTCACCCGAACACCGACACAATCCCATCCCACTATTTTAAAACTAGAGTATATGCAGCAATATACTAGAATCCTTTTCATTAGCTAAGATCTAATTTAGACATTTTGACCATCATATAGAAAGAGACGCAGAACAAATGATTAAATCCCAAAAGTAGCAATACTAATAGACAGGACACATTCATGGTAACCAAGCTCAATAATCTCCCTAATCAGGATTGGGGTTTAGGGTTTTACCACCATAAAACGATACAACTACAGAAATCAAAGAGACCTATGCCTATCTTAGAATCAAATACCATCCAAATCTATTCATTACGCTACACAACATACAAGGAAAGCATATTATCCATCATACAGCTAACTCAAACGGATTAGGAATCAACAAAATAACAACAACAATGAGGAGCTAATCAACTAGTCCAATCCAACATAACGCTCACTTCAAGCCCCAAAAATCACACGAAAAAACACCCAATACTCGCCGAAAATTCCTTAAAAACTTCAATAAACACAGCATAAACCACTAACCACCCACTGGACACAGAACGAAATATACAAAAGGATCAACTTTTTCTTCTTCACCCCTCACCTGCTCCGCTTCCATGGAAGTCTCCGACGGCGGAGCCGGATCGGCGCCACCCTCCGCCTCCTCCTCCTCCTCCTCCGGCGGCGGCGGCGGCGGCGGCGGCGCGGCCTCGGGAAGCGGTATGGTCCTTCCGAAGAGCTTGATCGCGGGATCTCTGAGCTCATACATCTCCCCACCGTCCGATCCCCGCTCCCAAATCCACCAGCAATAGAGTATCGAATCGCATCCCCTACACCTCCGCTTTTCGCCAAAAACAAAAGTGGGGGAGGGGCGAAGCAAAGGTAGCGAGCGAGCGAGCGAGGAAAAATAGAGATAGAGAAATAAAAATTAATAAAAAATATATATATATAAAAAAAAAGGGTTGGAAAAATGATGTAGTTTAGAAAGGGGATTAAAAAAGAAAAAAAAAAGAAAAAGAAAAAAAAGGAGCGGCAAACGCACGCTTTCGCTTTTTCTCGTGTCGATTCGTGTAGGGGGAGGGGATTGGGATTGGTTTGCGACAAGAGGGAGGGACCTATAAACTATAAATAAGAGATGGACTTTTTTTTTTTTTTCATAATTAACTACGTAGCATTTTTGAAAGTTTGAGTTATGGCTATAGGTTAAATTATTATGATACATAAAGTAAATATTTACAATCGAAAATTATTTTATTCCTCTCTATTTTTAGTAAATTTAATAATTTAAAAACCGAATCAAATCTGTTGATTCGACCGTTGCAATCATGACCTAGTCTATGAAGCGATTCAGTTCAATTCTTTTTTTTTTTTGAAAAATAGATAGTATACTATCCGCTTTATTTATTTTATTTAAAATTAAATTTAGCTAGAAATGTGAATCACCGACCGTCCCTGGCGCAAGTGGTTCCCTGGCGCAAGTGCACTAGGATTCAGTTCGATTCTTTGAACTGAATAAATGGTGGTTTAACTATTGAATCAATAAACTAGTCCGATTTTACGATTAGAGTTTTGATTTAATTTTGAGAGCAGTTTTGATTAAGGTTTTATTTAGTTTAGCCTGAAAATAATTTGCGCAGGATGTTCCCATTGAGCGAAGGATTCTTTTTTGTTTTTTACTAGTTCTATTAATTATTTTTAACTAAAAATTTATTTGAATTTTCATGAACCTTAGGATGGCAGAGATATAAGTTTTACGCTTATATATAGATGTGTAGGTAGCATTATCCTTTATTTTTATGTTATTTTATAAAAAAAATTATATTTTTTATAGTTTTTGACATTATTTATGTAGTGTTTAAGGAGTTTCAAAATTGACCAATTTTGCTGACTGATGTAAAGAAGAATTTAAGACTATTTAATTGCTAGTATATAATATTGTAAAATTATAAATTTTGATTTTTAGAATGTTCAAATAATTTAAATCAAATTAACGATATTAATCGTTGATTCAAATATCCGGTCGTAGAAAACGATAAATAAATAAATTGTAGTCAACGATTTCATCTATTTTTAAAAGTATTCTAAATTAATTTTATTTTATCCTTAGTCTACTTTTTTTTCGTGTGCTTTTCTATTTTAATCCTTAATCTTTTAAGTTTCACAGTCAAGTCCGTAATACATATGTTTTACCTGAGTCAGTGCATGCGATTAAATCATAAAATTTTGACGGCAAAAACTTTGCAAAAAAGAATGAAATCTTAATTATTAAAATTAATATTGGGGCTTAAAATAAAAAAAAATTAAATAAAAATTGGTCGAATCTGTTATTATTGGTTTAGATCACGTTTTGACTATGTTGCTTTTTTACGTAACATGTCATTTAAATGTGGTTGCTAAAAAAAAAAGCACTAAACAAAGGTATTTAACAAATTCTCTCTAAAGCCAAAGTTTTAAATTAAAAACTTCAAGTTTATACTTTCAAATTTTATTTTAGTTTAATTTAGACTTCTTCAAATAAAATAAATAATAATAAGTTATTCAATAAATTAATAATTACTATACTCAGAAAAACCTCAAACATTTATGATTAGGAGTGTACTGAATTCGTACTATCATGTCACAAAAAAAAAAGGATGTCTTTTATTAAGAAACATTCTTGTTTTCATATCCATAATTTTCTTTTCAGTTAAGGGACACCTTTTATACATTAAAAAAAATGATAACCTTTTTTTTTTCTTTTTTTGGAATTGATGAATGCAAATGCACAATTCTCTTTTCCTTTTTTGTGTATTAGAACATGTTATGATTTACCATATCCAAGCTCTATATTCGTTCAATGATGGATGTATGTATATATTTAAATCTGCAATTTGAAGTAAAATTTAATTTGTTATGCAAATATTCTAAATTGGCATAAAGGATGCAAGTGGGTTCAGCACAAAATTTGGCCCAACTTGGATTAAATCCATTTGAATTTAATAATCGTTTATGCTAATCAAATATTCTTAGCAATCCGTAAAAAGGAGCACGTCCACTTCGCCAATAGAACCCGATCCATTAGCTCAATCCAAGTAAATGATTAAATCCCTCGTTCATTATTTTCAATTCCAACCATCTAGTAAGATCAGAGCCAATCATAAATTTATGAGGTTTTAAGTTCAATTTATAATATAAAGTACCAAATCACACATCAAATAACATATATATCAAGCAGAGTAAACAACGAAATACTATCAATCTTACTATAAAAGAAAGATAAATACAATTTTGGATCTTTTGGGACAAAGTCTTTTATGTAAGAGAAATTTTAAACAAAAATAGCGTAGGATCAAACCATTTAATCTTACGTAAAAACATTGTATCAACATAAGTTAAACATATCTTATAAGCACAAAGGACTCCGTATTTTTAAAATATCTCAAAAAAAAAAACATTAGTTAAACATATCTTAATTACTTAAATTTTTTAACATTACGAAACTCTTACCATCTCACGTAATTAAACAAGATGCTTTTATAGATTTCTAAATAATATATGATGTTGAAGATTACAACTAATTTTTATATATATAATTTAAAATAGAGTACGTCTTTTATCTATACTACTTATAAAAGCGTGAGTTTTGAATTTTTTTCTTTTTCCAAAAATGCCTCTATCATTTTTACTAATATTTTCATGTCCAGTAATTTTCAACCAATCATTTCAAATAATTCACTAAGTAATAATTTATTCTCAAATAAAGATATTAATTTTTTGCCATTAGATCTTATCTAACGATTGAAAATAAAAGTATCTGTCACTTTTTGTGACAATAATACCCTTACATTTATATCACATTTTCTATCTACATGTTTCTCAAATATTTTCCTTCTCACTCATAATATACGTACCCATCAATCCTTTCTCAATATAATATCCGTAAATTTCTCAAATATCTCATTAATCTACCTATCATATACGTCAACTACCTACATAATATCCGGTTAATCTTTCTCACACATAGTATCCACGCATTTTTCAAATATCTCATCAAAATTTTAATCTTTTCTCTTTGTTTCTCAAAAGTTTTTTCAACCTATCATAATTTTGAATTAAATATATCATCGCTTTTGAATTTAAATATTAAAAAGGATCAAAATAAAATTTTAAATTTTAAATTAAATATGAATTTTATTACGAAAATATCTCTATCTTTTTAACTAATTTTTTCATGTCTAGGAATTT
The DNA here is from genome assembly GCF_001540865.1 of Ananas comosus. Classification (NCBI taxonomy): domain Eukaryota; kingdom Viridiplantae; phylum Streptophyta; class Magnoliopsida; order Poales; family Bromeliaceae; genus Ananas; species Ananas comosus. The sequence goes on along the minus strand of NC_033638.1, from coordinate 8,717,622 downwards.
TGAGTTCTTAGAAACATATAATATCTCCATTATTTCACATTTAAACTTAAATCTTAAAGTTGATCAAAATAAATTTGAATTTTGAATAAAATGAATTTCTTTTCGAAAATGTCTCTACTTTTTTACTAATTTTTTCATCGTCAGAAATATTTGAACTATTTATTTAAATAATTCATTAAATTTGGATTTCTCAAAAATATATAAATCTTCACTACCCACGTATTTGAATTAAATCTTAAAGTGAATCAAAATTAAATTTTAAAAATTTAAAATTTTGAATTTCCAAACTTAAAGTGGATCGAAATTAAATTTAAATTTTAAAATTAAACATAATTAAAATTTAATTATATAGAAAGTATCTAATACTTATCCAATCCAATTTTATCTCACATCATATTATCCATACATAATAATTTTTTTAATACTTTCTTCATCTCCATTATACGTTTCTTAAATATAATAAAAGTATATCCTTTTTCATTTCACTATACGTTTCTCAAATATATATTTGTAATATTTATTCGTTTCTCATCGTCGTCACGATCATCTTCGCCACGTTAGAAAGTATTTTGCTACACTAATTCATTTTAATGTGTCATAATATAATTCCTACCTCAATTCGTCTTTCATATATTTTGTTTTACTTTTTTAAGATTTTTACAATGCTAATAAGTGTGCATCTTCATGACTTTTTATCTCTCACATTAATGCGCAAATCATCAGTATATTATTTTTAGTAATATTTTTTTTTATTTAAAAATATATCATCTTCATGATCTTTTTATCTCTCACATTAATGATCATTAATATTTTTTTACTAATATCATTTCTCATTTGTTCCCTCACTGGCCGACCGGCAATCGCATTCCACACCGGCATGTTGTCGCTTCGCTACCTTTGCCACATTGGAGAGGTATTTGATCTAACGAATTTTTTTTAATATGCTTTTATACTATTTAGTATATCTTATTTTAGTATTTCTCATTTACATTAACATTTGCACCGGCATATCGTCATCGTCATCGCCGACAACGGCATATTGTCGCCTTCGCCACCTTTGCCACATTCGGGAGATATTTTGATCTAAACTAAAATTTTTAATATGCTTTTATACTATTTTAGCATATCTTTTTTTTAGTATTTTCTCATTTACATTTATACATTTATCAAATATAAAATATATATTTTGTTAGTAATATCTTTTTTTCATTTTCATCTATATTTTTCTCAAATATTTCAAATATTTTTTAGTAATATCTTTTTTTCATTTGTCCCCATCGCCCTCACTGGCGCATCGTCATCGTTCTCCTCATCAACATCACCGGCGCCGGCACATTGTCACCTCGACATCACCGGCGCCGGCACATTGTCAAAATTAATTTTAAATTTTAAATTTTGTTCAAAAATTTTAATGTGAATTCATTAACTTAAAATTTAGAATTAATTCAAATTTTAAATTTTGTATACACGTTAAAAATAATTGTATATTATAAAATAAATATGAAAAGTATTTATAGTGTAACTAAATTAAAAATATATAAAACTTATCCAAAGATAAATTAAAGTTAAAATTTGATAAATAGACTCATATCACCGATAACTATTTAAATTTAAAATATAAATATAAATTTAATTTAATTAAATGTTACGTGCATTGCACGTGCATTATGACTAGTATTTTTAAAAATACGGAGTCCTTTGTGCTTATAAGTTATTTTCAATGATAGAATATCTGATTTAACGATCGGCGTTATTAGATATGATCTACGTTATTAGAATTATTTGAAAATCAAATTAATAATTTTTTGACATCATTTATCAAATAATTAAATGGTCTACAAAATTACTATTTTGAAGACCAATATGGTACGTTTATAAGTTCAACGATATCGAACAATTTAAATTATATAAAACTTTAATAGAAAATTTTACTTAACATCAAGATTAAGATCAATACTTGCAATTTGATATTTAAGTTTTTTATCACTGTTTTTTGTAAAATTTTTATTTTCAGTCGTTCATTTTGAGTCTACTCATTCACTAAGGAAACGAATTCAAAAAAAATATAAAATTTGGTTACTAAATAATTTTAATAGCTTATATCATGCATAACGAAATCAATTATCGAATCAGATACCCTATCATCAAAAATAACTTAAAAATATGAAAAATTTTCGTACTCTTTAAAAAGCATAGGAATCTACCTCTTTAAAATATTATATAAACTTAGTGTTGCGGCAACCATTTCTCATGTGAAAGGGACATTTACTTCGGAGGTCCATAGATGACGTGGTAGACGAAGTCCAGCGACGGAAAACTTTTCTCCGTATTAAAAGCACGCATAGTCCACCGGCAATACCCGGTCGCCCGATTCCCTCTCTCGGTTCCACGTCACCGCTTTAAATTCCGTGTACTAAGCCGCTGAACCCCACGGCAAAAGCTAAAGCGAAAGTGGAGCGTATAAAGGTCGCTTTGCGCCACAAGCATCGGGCCCCACACTTTCGCCCCTCCATTGGCTCCACCCAATAGGAGCCCTCCTTGTCACGTGCCTCCCGGTCCCACCAAGTGGGCCCCCGCTCCCTCTCTAACGATGCCCCTCATCCGAGCCCTTCGCGATAATTGAAGTACACGTGTGCCCATCACCGGGCCAGACTTTTGGGGAAAAGAAAAGTTAGATATACGTGATCTGAAAAATTTAATCCCCAACCGACCGTTTCTAGAGCAAGTGGCAAAAGACTTAGTGGTTGGTATCCGAAACTTCAAATTAAATTTCAGTTGATTTATATTTTCAGCTAAGTTTATTTTTAAATAAAATAAACGAAGCGGGTAGCGTGTTACCTATCTCTCAAAAAAAAAAAAAAAAACCCCACCACTCCTTTCTGTTTTATTAAAGAGTATTTTGGTCAGTTTGCGAAAAAATTCGAATCGAATTTGCAAAATCGAAAAAAACGGTCTAATTTTACAAAAACTCAAAATTTATAGAATTTTTATGCAAATTGGCCTATCATAAATTTAGTAAATTATTATAAAACGTTTTTTTATATAACAATAAAATTTTCACTGTTACAAAACACAATTGAATGTTTAATTTTTTAATCTATTTTTTTATAAAAAAATAATAATTTGAGAGTTAATTTTAGCATCCAAAAAATAATACAATAATAGCTATTAGTTATCTCAACTGTTATGCAAAAAATTGTCAGTAGTCCATGTAAACATCTATTTTTTTTAATTTTCGGAATAAGTTTGTGAGCTTCTACGCTCGCTCGGAGCGTGAATTGAATCAGTAAAAAATAGAAATATCGACTAACTGTTAAAAAAAACTCTTATTTGTGGTCAAAGTACAACTTAGTTAACATTACACATTTCACCTGTGCTCTATACTTTATTCAACGTACCATGAAAGATACCATCACCTTATCACGTCCCCCATAAAAGTAAGGAACCCATGTTGGTACTAAAACATTCATAGTGGAGATGCAACTCCCTACCAAAAAATTTAGACCACATAGCTATTCAATGTATATAAAAACTACTTATTTTTATCCCTTAATTGGAAAGCCACCCGAAGACTTTTTAAATGCCACGTGAAACGAAGGTTTGCATTAAAATTTTAGGTCATATTTGAATTTCAAAATAAATTATGTGGTATAATTATTTTTCGTGCGACTAAAAAATTAGAATTTTGATTTTTATTATCTGAAAGGTTTTGATATTTATAATTTAGTAAAGTAGAGATAGTTTGTCTTTTTTCATACTACAAAATTTATAGGGCAAAAACGAAATTCATTTTAGGCAATTCATTATTCTCCTTCTCTACTAAATACTACATACTTCTTGAGTAAATAAAAAATATATGTATAATAAGATGTCGAGCATCTAAATAGTACCTTAAACTAGCTATCATCAAAATATAATTTTTTGATAGTATATATTAATTAGGCTAGGGCTATTATAGATCTTTTTGTATTTATAAATTTTCGATCGTTGGATAAAGAAATAGACAGTTAGAATGATAGTGGTTTTCTAGAATTGAGTCGGTGATCGGTTGAATAGTATATATGATCTAACGGATGGAAATAGTTAAAGAAATAGATCTACCAGTTAAAAAATTATAAGTAAAAAAAAAGTATATACTCATAAGAGTTTACTAACCTAACTCTATATATTAATAATTTTTAATTTATTAGTGTGGGTCAACTGTTTATATATATATATATATATATATATAGAGCTAGGCTACTATACTATCTATAGTGCCGAGCTCCGGTACTATAGTGTTGCTTTTCGATCTTAGGGCGTTCAAATCAACGATCCACACCGTTAAAACTGATCTAGGGTATTTAAAGTTTCTAGAAATAAAATTTTATATTTTTTCGACATAGTTTACTTTATGATCAAACTATTTCAAAATTGTCAATTTTCAATGGCTATTATGACGAGTTTGGAGTTTAATGGTGTAGAAGAATCTAAATTTCTTCAAATTTTGATAGAAAATACTTTAAACTATATAGATTAAGGTTAGACATTTCTTAATCTTGAAATTTAAAAGTTCCTATACTCAAATTTTAAAGATTATTCAATTCTCACGTCCATTTGATATTAATTTATTTACTAAGTATAACGATATCGAAAAAAACTAAATTTTATTCCTAAGGCATTCATATACCCTAATCATATTAACGGTGTGGATCGTTAATTTGAACGCCGTAAGATCGAAAATAAACACTATAGTACCGGACTCGTACTATAAATGTATAGTAACCTAATTCATATAATATATATATATATATATATATAATTATATAATATATATATATATATATATATACTCCGCAAAAAAAAAAAAAAAAAAACAGCTACGTGTCGAGATTCTGTGAATATGACGTGGCGAACAAGATCCGGATGGGAGGGCTACACTTGTCATCTTCCTCTACTTCTTGTTTCCTCCACCAGGAAATGGAAGATCTCAATAGGCACTTCGGCCCCTGCACTGCACGGGATTGGATATGCATTGTGGGGCCCAAGCACAACCAACCAACCACACAAAGTCACAGCCTAGTTGTGGTAGGAATAAATCTAAAAGAAAAGAAAAAGAAAATCTGAATGAGTGGTTATTATGCAGCGTTTGGTTTGGTTGGAGAATAGAATTGGGACAGCCGCATATATGTATATTCGCGCTGTTGAATGCGCCAAATATTAAAACATTTGTAGCGTTTAAAAATGAGGATTATAGTTAAATATTTAGATATCTAAAAGAGTATATTGTATTCGTCAGCATCTGATAGACAAATCTGATCGCAAACCTCTCCATGAGATATTGTGAGGCTTGTTCACTGCTTAGAGATTAAAGAGCATGTCCTTGAGTTCCAGAATACCTATGATCCTTTCCCGGGTTGCAGTCGAACTTTTCTTTAGCATCTTTCTTCATCTTTATCCTCGACTGGCATAGCAAGCCGCGACTAATAGGTCTTTCCTCTCAATCCTATCATATTAGTCCAGAAAGTAGGTACCCATAGAGCAGAGCGCCCCCACACCACTACTTGTTAGTCCGTAGCTACTAGCTAGGTGGATTGGATGGCCATCCCCTAAGGTGTAGTTTATGCCACAAGTTTAAACACCTCCGTCAACGTTAACCTGTCCTTCCACCATTGAGAGGCCGGTCTAAACGTTTTTCTTCCTTAAGTGGTTTTCTTCAAGAATAATAAAGTGCTTTAAGGATTAGACGTACCTACTATTCTGTAATTATGTTTTTGTTCGTTATCTACTCCTCAGCGCGGAGGGATTAGATGTACCTGCTGACGTCCTAGGTGATCTGCGCCACCACTTTGTTAAAAGGGCGTCATTTATAGCAACCAACTCCGTAATTCCCAACGCTCCATCTTTCTTGCTCCGATAGACTCCTTTTCAGGCCACCATGAGCAACCAACCATATCATATACATACTTGTTTGCTTGTTTAACAATATATTAACAATAAAACAAAAAAAAAAACCTCAGTAAGTAATCATGTGCAATATCTTTAATTAATACAGAAAGCTTCCTCCTTTGTGCTTGGGATCCGAAGCATTTCCCTTTCTCACTACCCCTTGAGGAAACCAACATCCAAATATATCTCACTATTGTAATCAAACTCAATAAGTTAAATTCTCTTTCACAATAACTTTTATGATATTAAACTCATCAGACCAACCACTACCTTTGAACTCACTCGGTATTGAGAGCTATCTAATACCATTACTCCGAAAACACTTAGGGTGACAGCAAATAGAGATATGTATAGCATTATATTATTTACGAGATAACAAACCGGCGCCCACTGAGTAGAACGAGATATCTGGCGCCCACTGAGATTTCCCCCGCCCGTCCTGCTTTGCTTTTACTTGTCCCATACTCACTCCCTCCAATCATTCTGTTTTTGTTTCTTTCTATTTACTTTCTTTTCTATTTGCTTATCTTTTTTTGGCGATTGGAAACTCTGGCTGCTTCCACTATGTAAGCCTAATTCATTTGACCTAATGAATGAAATAGGTAACTCGCTATTTTTCTCTCAAAAAACAAACCGAATATTGTTCAGACATATTTTCTCACCGTATGTAATACACTCATTCTAGCCTTACTTTTTACTGTCCTTTTCAACCTTTCTCGGATAGGAGTGGTCCCTGGTACTTGAAAAAAAAAAAGAAAAAGAAAAAGAAAAAAAAAAGCTAAGGTCCAACATTTCTAAGGGTGGCCATGTGCGGAGCCACTAGTTTCTCTCTCTAAATTTGCAAGTACTACACCTTTTGCTTTAAATTGAGCTTGTAGCTTTTAGTTCCCACTTGAAGAGGCAGCCTTATATATGCGGACTTTTTTGTACTTCGGTTTTCACATTAATGGGCCGCAGTGTTTGAATGGGCTAAGTCCATTCGTGGCCCCATCCTCTTTCCTTAGTTTGCATTGGGCTGGCCCATTAGATCAATGGGCCGAACCGACATTGCACGCGTAATAGGCCGGGCTAAAATTAAGTTCCTACCGGGATCTACCCTGCCAAAAGATTTTGCAAATTGGGTCTACTGGACCCGACCCATTTACACTCCATATATATATATATGACATAAAATAAATAATTTCCTTTTAGTCGAGTCGATTATTTAAAATTTATTTTAGATATCATTTTTTGGGACATAAGAGGAGCATGATTAAGCATAAATTTATGGACAATTTTTTTTCATCTAAAAACTATAGAACATTAATGCATGCAAACGTTAAAACGTTTCAACTCAATTTTCCCATAACAATTGTAATATGTTTCCTCACTAGTTGTAAGCTCACACGTAATTTTATTTTGCTATATTAAGCTCTACAATGAGAAATGGATAGTTTCAGTTGTATAGCTCCCCCCCCCACCCCTGTTTGTTATTTTACTGAATCAAACAGGTTGTTCTATATCTGCAGTCATCTGATGTTGTTAGGTGCAGAGATCTCACTAAAATATTTCTTTCTAGTTAGAAATTTTAGAGATTTATAGTGTACAGGCATAAAACTGGGTCAAAAATCATTGTCATTTTTGGCAAATTTGTCGCGGAAACAGCTTTTTATTTCATATCCATCACTTATTCTGCAATGCTTTGATGGCACATAATATAGAACTAGTTTTTCTTACATATATCTATATAGGTTGTGTACACAATGATCATAACAGTTGCTCGAGGCAACCGAAAAATGATTCTAAATTTATTCACCATCTCTACCGCAAACTGATTCTTTAAACATTCCTCTGCTAAGTCCAGCTAATACCATTCAAGTCAAACTTTTTGCAGTTTGGAGCTGCGTCACTCGAATAATTCGCGTTTAGATCCAGTTGGGTCGTGAGACATGGGTCATTTCGTCGAGCCTCGAAAACGTTGCCTCTCATTTCCTTAGCGTCATGTGCCGCGAGGCCGATAGATAACATGCCAGAGTCTCTTTGGACATGGTAGTCATTCATATCTTGATCTCTAGCAGCTGACGCAGAAGCGATTTTACGCTTATTTGAGTCTCTAAACCATAAAGCTTGAGAATTGATATCTTCTGCAGCTGTCCTCTTACACTTGGTGTGCAACTCTTGCTCCTTTTGTGACCCTTCGCACGATGTCAAGCAGCTATCGACCGAACCGTCGTTGAACTGCGCTGCGTGTCTGTGGACATCTTCGAAAGTAAATGCATTGTGCAGGCATTCGGTTGAGACTTTCGATACGAGTTCAGATAGTTGCGCTTTGGCGGCTTCTAGACCGGGGGCAGAGCCTAAGTTCTGTTTTGCGAGAGTCTCATGTGCCTTCTCCAGCACCGACTGCAAGTATTTTCCCTGCGCTTCAATGCGGAGTTGTAGATGTCTTTGCACCTGTAGAGTTCCATCAGAACAGCATTAGAAAGGCATGAAGTTTGAGAAACTTATTGTTATTTCTAAATGTTGTTTTAAGATAAGACAAGAAGTTGTAGCAACTCTTGAAATTGACATAGAGATTTATATGCGCAAATAAGTACAGTGTCGGAAATTTTGTTTCTTTTTTCAATTATGTGTGATTTTGAGCAAGATATATGACAACATATTTAGCAGCATAGCTGTAAACTTCTGCGATCCTTACCTCTAGTTGTTCGTGCAGGCGCCTCTGTACTTCAATTTGCATTTGCAATGCTTCGCTTATCTGCATAGTTCTGAAAACAAGAAACCATGTCATTAGTTGATTATTATCTGGAAAAGAAAAAAAAAAACAGCACTTTTAAGTTAAAATTTAATCTCTTACTTCTTTGTCTGGGACGCGATATTCAAATCGCTTATCGGCGCTCCATTCCCTTCGAGTGTTCTATCTGTTGCTACGGTGCAGCTTACAACTGGCACATAAAAGACATGTGATTACTTCGTAAATTTCTCATTCCTAGTCTGATTTCTGATAGAAGCATTAGAAGATTACTCTTACTATTTTTCGTGCTTCCGTTACTCGATTGCGTCTGTAGATTCTTGCTAAGCCTGTATTTCTAGTTATCACAAAGACCGAATTAGTTTCTAGCTTGCGTACATCCAACGATAAGAAATAGTTGTTTTTTTTTTTTTCTCTAGATCATTTGTACCTGAAGATGGCTTTTAAGGTGATATAGAGTTAGTCCTGAGATGCCCATGAGCCTCATGATTGTTTTCGGTGTGGCTTCTGCCAAAAAAAGAACAACCGACAATTTTGTTGATACTTTAGCATGTTGTTATAGATCTATCGGCTTTCGAAAAAGAGAAAAAAAAAGAAGGCAGCTTTTGTCTCTCTTTGATCACTTACTATCTGCTCCGCCGAGATGATTTACCGCCTCTATGAAACGCTCGTGGAGTTCCGGTGTCCATTTCAATCTAGGCTTAGCATCGGTAGAGAGAACGAGCCCCGACTCCCCCTGAACACTCCCCCCTTGCAAAAACAAATGCTTATCTGCAGGAAAGGCTCCCCGCGAAGGAATAAGAAGGTTGTTGTTGTGGCCTTGATGATGATTATTATACATCTTCTGTCTATCAAAGTTCCAAAGTTAGTATCACTAGAAGAGTAATAAACTAGATAAAAAGCTGGACAAGATCTTCTTTGTACCACTTTTGCAATCTCCTTGTTTAGATACTATTACTCATTTGGCGACTGCGCTTATCTGCCTGTTTCTGATTTGCTGCAACCTTTGTTGTTCCGCTATCCGGGGAAAGCTAAGACTTGCTCTCGCTGTACTGCGAAATGCTCCTTGTTTCGGCTTCAGCTTTCTCTACCTGCCCTTCGCAATGGTTAAAGAGCTGGCTACACGTACTCGCCCTTATAAGGCAAATGTGGAGGGAATTTGGAATCCGCGGAACAAAAGGCGCGAACACGAACTAATCTTCACAGAAACTCAAAGGAGATATTGTCCTTCTTGCTTTGGGTGCCTGTGGACCCAGGCCATCATTTTTTTTTTTTCTTCTTCTTTCTCTTTTGTCAATTGTGAGACCACACTTACATTCTGATTCCTCACTAGTAACTTTTACTTTCCATCGAATTGCTTTCACCTTGCACACGGTAATAGGGAAACAAAAGAAAAGTCTATTCTGTTTAACATACTGGCCTCTCTGAGGAAAAGCAGGAATCTAATGCCCATGAGGACTTTCTCAAATTCCTCACTTACGTTTCCGACAGTAAGTTATCAAAGCAAGTTTCCGAAACTTTACTTTTATGTTTCATGTTGTTTGGTTTCAGAAAATTTCTTCAGATACATGTTGTCAGAACTTAATTGTTCCGGTCGAAAAAGTTGGAGAATATTTTATCGTGTTACTTTGCATTCCATCAGAATATCAGAAAGCTGGCGAAGTTCTGTCAGATTTGTCTGAAATCAAACAACGTGTTAGCTCAAGTTCAGCAGCCTGTTTCCAAGTGACTTATAGTCTGCGAGTATTGACAACATATGGAGACCTCGGTTGGTTTGCGAAATGAGAGTACATGATTGGCGGCCGATCGGTGTTACTTCAAAAGTTATACAAGTTCTGAGAAATCGTAGGTTATCGCGGTTGGTACGAGTCTTACATATTAAGAGCACCAACTGCAGGGATGGGGTCGAATTAAGGAATATCGATACTAATCGATCGAAGAAGAAAGTCGGAAAAATTCCGTTTGACCGGACGCATCCAGAAGCCGAATTGGATAAAGCTTGGGAAGGGGAAAAAAAGGAAGGAATCCATGCTTAATATGATGCCCCACATTGGGACTCTCATCAAAGCAAGGAATGAGAATATGGAATAAAAGCATGTTATTCTCTTTTGTCCCCTCTGTTAAGTTTGGTACTGGTTCATCTACAAAAAAAGGAGATAGGGAACTTAGAGACTATCCATCTGCATGAAGCTGATGCTTCACAGTGACTATTATGCTTTTGAACATAAGGAGAACAAAATACAAGGGAACTGTGTTAGATGTTGTTGTTCTTTCTTGCTTTTGGTGCTTCTTATGCTTCTTCTCTTGATTACTTGGCTTTTTCTTTACTAAAGTACTTAAAATACCTGTGCACATAAGCACCGTATTCTTCTTTTTTGCTTTTACAAAGTACATTTGATACATCTATGCATGTCTGAAGCAAAAAATATGAGCCAATTAAGGCTAAGACCACCACCACTCAGAGTAGTGATGCATATAGCATTTAAAATAACTCAACACCATTTTTTCTTTTTTTCCTTTGTTAGAAGTTGGATTTACCATATCTTCTGAGGTGAACATCACTTCTAATTTTTAGTTTTGTAATGGTACATGTGGGTATCGAAACCTAAGACCCCTTGAAACAGAGGGGGGTCTTAAGGGCGACGATAATACTATGTTATTCAAAATATCAATAGGATACAAAACCTTTCAGAAACAATGATCACAAGCCTCCTCGGCGTACCAAAGATATCACAATCTACTAATGCTTGAGGTAATTGCATATTGACACTCTCTCTAATCATTTGAATGTCCGGAAATTAATATTGACAGAGCTTATTTTATTATCGCCGGAGCAAAATATATCTTTCTTGACAAATAACAAAAACAGCTCTGTACTGATAGTCCCTAGAGTAAGTGGTAAAGGGCTCGATGGTTGGTATCCGAGGTTCCAAGTTCGAATTCTAGTTGATTCACATTTCCAGCTAAGTTTATTTCTAAATAAAATAAACGAAGCGAGTAGCGTGCTACTTATCTCTCTAAAAAAAAAAAAAAACAAACAAAAACAGCTCTGTCGTCATCACTGCCCGTGTTTTTCTTTTTCTTTTTCTTTTTCTTTTCTTTGCGAACTTGACAACCAATTTATAAATATATCCATATTGTGGAACACTACGATTCCCATCAAATTTTCTAGTTGTTAATATCTTTACTGGTATGAGTATTCAAATGAGACCAACTATTGCATGCAAATATATATGCTGTTTCTAATTGCTTTAATAGATTATTCTTTGGGAATGGAATTGTGGACAAAGATGGTTTGATCATCATTAGCGCACGATATTTTAAGGCCGTGGGAGAATATCTTGTTGGCCATAGGGTTATCTTTTCAAAGATTATGGCCCATTGTTAAGATCACTTATCATATGCTTAGTTCTCTAAAACCAGTCAATTTGGTTTGCGTCTATACGCAATCCCTGCCGGGGAGAATGGAATCAGGGACGCTACAAAGGCGAAAGTATCTTATGCTGCTTTTTATATGAAAAGAATAAAAAGGAATGTATATCTATGCCACAATTTCTTTTTTCCGGAAAGAGTAATGCTCTGCGTACCCCTTACGTAGTCGTTGTTAACATATTAGCTGTAATGTGCGAATCCACTCCTGTATGGTATACGTGCATATCAGTGTATCAGTAATTTTTTAAGAGATCTTTGTAGGTACATGTAGCAGTATTGTTTCATCTCTCTCTCTCTAGGTATCTAAATATCATTAGGCCATTTAGCAAGTAGGTTAGATGCCAATCAATAAGAATTCAAATCTAGCTATTGTTTATTAATGATATATGCGGTGCTATTAATGTTGTCACTGCTTTTGTTACGACTAAATCCTTTCAATCAAATGGAGTCCAATATGATTGACAAATTATGATTAGGCATAGTGAATTTTTCCATCAATAGTAAATTTGGTTTTATACACAGATAAGTAGAGTTACTTTTACAACACACACACACACACCACATTAATGAGTGTGAACAATGAGAAGTAAAGCAGGGGTATGGAGTGAAAGGAATAAAATTTGGAACTTTTTTTTTCTTTTTTTTTTTTTTCTAGCTGTATAGGAACCAAAATGGGAAAAAACATAAAAATTAAAAAGGAATATATGTGACATTTATTTGTGGAGATGGAATCTATACTTGCGTGTACTCTTTAGTCAATAGCTTCGGCATTTTTGTATATTAGTAACTTTAGCTTAGCCAAACTTTAACTTCTTATCCGTTCACTAGAGCGACTTAGTGGAGTTTTTGATGATTTGGCTTCTAAAACAGTTTTTTTATTTAAATAAATAATCAGACACTTGACGATAAAAAAAAAAGTTTGATGTGATCGGGAGCTAAATTAAAATTGTTGCTCCAAATGGTCCACTTTTGAAACTTAATATTTTTTTTTAAAATTATTGGGATGATTTGATAAAATAATAAAACTCAATTAAAATGGGCTTTACCAAAAGTGTAGAGAGGTGAAATGATTTTCACTCGTAAAAGCCCACTTCTGTTGTTTTATTTATCTGTAACTTTACGTTTGGCCGAAATTCAAACTCATCAAAATATCATAATTGACTGCGAAAAAAAAGTACGAACACAAAATAATAAAATATTATTGATAAAAAACTTGAGCCTTTATGTCATTTATTACTTGTTGCTAAAAAAAACAACAAACTAGAGAAAAGAGAAGTAATTTTCAAATGAACGACAGTTTACCCGTAAGTTCTCTTCAATCTAAATTTTGTAAAACAAACAGGCCAATATGGGCCGGGCTCAAACATCAAAGGAATGACCAGTCACATCAATATATAGGCCGGGCTCACTTTTTATCTTAGCGTGCATGTCATCCAGGGACCCAATTATGGGCCGGCTCAAATTCGAACCGGGCCTCTCGCCCGAAATTCTAATAAGATGTTCAGATCCAGCCCGGTCCAAAACAGCGGCCGTAATAATAGGCCCACGATATGCTTATTATTATATAAGTAAACTTCAAATACCATCCTTAATCCTCATAGTTTCACACTTTTTCACTTTAGTATTCTATAGTTTAAAATATATCAAGTTAGTACATTGTAGTTTCATTTTTCTCTTTTTCAGCTTCTCCGTTAATATTTTATTAAATTATATACAAAAAATTTCAGATATTCCATCTAGATTTATCCAATATTCACTTTAGTACTTTTTAGTTTTAATTTTGTCATAAATTTAACGAAAAAAATAAATAGATGAAATAATAAGAAGAGAAAAATAAAATTACTGGGTAATAAATTGATACAGTTAAAATCATAGAATAATAAAAAAAATTGCCAGCCCAAAGAAGTGGTATTTGAAGTTTTCAATTAGCACAGTTAGTTAGCACAGTTAGTTAAAATTGATACGCTACTGTTATTAGCACAGTTAGTTAAAAACTTATGCCACACAAAACTTTTGAAAAATACAAAATTATAATAATAAATTTATTTCAAATCAAAAATAACCCCGCGGCGTCTCGAAATGGCGACGCCTTTTCGATCCTTCTTCTTCTGAGACTCCGCGAAGCGTTTCGTTTCGTCGTCTCCCTCCTCCATGCGTGTGTGCGATCTCAATAGCCCTAAGAGCTTCGATCGCGCTCGGCAATGGCGAGGGAGGATCCGATGAGGTGGAGGCCGAAGACGAAGACCGTGTGCACGCTGGGCCCGCGTCGAGGTCGGTGGCGATCATCGAGAAGCTCCTCAGGGCGGGGATGAGCGTCGCGCGCTTCAATTTCTCCCACGACCATCACCAGAAGACCCTCGACGACCTTCGCGCCGCCATGGACAACACCGGGATCCTCTGCGCCGTTACGTTGGATACCAAGGTACTCGCGCTTTTGGCGCATGTTCCAGTTTTTAGCCCCTTCTCAATCATTGGGTGTAATTTGGTATTTTGAATGATTTTTTTTTCTCTTTTTGTTGCTGTCCTATGCTGTTAATTTTTTGCCTCTTCTGATCAATCGGGTGTCATTTGGTAATTTCTATGATTTCTTTTTCAAATTTTATTTTTGTTGTCGTCGTATGCTGTTAATTTGTGGCCTCTTCTTGTTATTAGACGCTTTAATGAGTTTAATTGGGTAATTTGGAGTGTAATTTGATTATGCTAGGGTTTTTCGTCCCTGATTTCCCTTTTCTGAGGCCTTTTTTTTTCAGATCTTTATTTAATTGTTTCACCTCCAAAATTTTTCTCGATTATAGTTGGTCCAATTTTATGTGTTTCTGTTTCTTAAGAAAATTTTTAATCTTACTTTAGTTGGCAAAGAGTAAAAAAAAAAGTTTTTTTTAGCTGCATTGTTGACTCTCTTTTTTGGGGGGGATTTATGTGTGATGAAAACATTTCTGAAATTGGATTTTTTTATATTTGACTTGCATTTTTTGTGCCGTGTGGAGATGAATTATTCGGGGAGGTGATGCGAGGGAACAAGTAATCAAGTATTTAGATACTAAGTTGAACTTGTTTGGTACATTCGTAGAATATTTTTGGGTACATTTATAGAATGTTCGATCTATATTATGCTATGGTCAAAGTAAGTATACATGCAGTGAGCCATCAGACTTTAGGTATAAATATGCAATACTTAAGATGTAAAAAAAGAAAAATGTTGTGACCTCTTCAACTATAGGCCATTTTTATATATGTCACGGAAAGATCAACATTCCCTCAATTTTGTGTTGTTTTTGTTAAATGTTAAAGAAATTTATACGTTTTGAAAATAGGTAGAGTAGTTAAATTTAACAGAATTCGATGTTCAATTAACTCGCAAATAATGTAAATTAAAATAAATGAAAGTTGAGAGGGTGTTAGAAGAAATGTAAGTTCGGGCGTTAGATGACGATGCTCGAGGAGGTTTCCATACATCTTTATCAAATTTAAAAGCTTTTATGCATGTCTTATATGTTTTTAAGTCCTAAATATACAAAAGATCACTTTGTCAATGCTATGTATACCATCCTCCAGAGGCCATTTATTTGATCTTCCTTTGTTCGGTGACACGTTTCAGAAACAATTGAGAAGTTGTCTTTTTCTGCCGTGGGTGGGTTTCGCACCACTATATTAGATTGCATTAACTATCGCTGAATTTCCAAGGATATACAGCTTATAAACAGCTTTCTTGCTAAATTGTGAGCTTAGTCTCACAATTTAATCTTGTGAGTTGCTAATGTGATTACTATAAAATGTCATGCTTTTGTTGAATACTCCTATCATGGGGACAAAAGACTCCTGACCATTCAAGGACAAAGTAGAATAACAATGAGGATCTCAAAATACGTCAATTAGAAGAAATTGGAAATGTCTTTTTTGCCTGATGTTATTAAAGGATTTCCATTTGCCTCAAACGTTGATCTATGCACTGTTGGCATTGTAGGTGGTTCACTTGTGGACCTGAAAAATTAATGATATTTCATGAAGTGGAAATAATGGCAATTATGGGAAAGCTTTTTGATGTTTGGTTTCGCTATTGTACTTCCATAGTCGAGTAAAATTCTTAACCTTTTTGATGCGCATGGATTTAAGGGAAAAAAGTATTGGCTCCCTAATTCATAAACTTCGTTAATAGTTTTCAACAATCACCACCAACAATGAAACTAGTTAGTTTTTTGCTGTTTATGATTTATAATTTCTGATGGCTTGTCAATTTTAGGGTCCGGAGATCCGAACCGGTTTCTGAAAGATGGAAAGCCCATTCAATTAAATAAGGGCCAGGAAATCACCATCTCTACTGACTATGTCATAAGGGCCGATGAGAACATGATCTCGATGAGCTACAAAAAAAATAGCAGAGGATTTAAAGCCAGGTAGTGTTATCCTATGCGCTGATGGCACTATTACCCTTACAGTGCTATCTTGTGACAAGGAGCAAGGCTTCGTTCGCTGCCGCTGCGAGAACGCGGCGATGCTCCATGAGAGGAAGAATGTGAATCACCCAGGACTCCAGGAGTTATTGTGGATCTCCCTACACTTACAGAGAAGGATATTGAAGATATTACGAAGTGGTGTATTCCTAATAAGATTGACATGATCGCGTTTTCCTTTGTGCGAAAAGGCTCTAATCTTGTGGAGGCGAGGAAGGTGCTTGGAGACCATGCCAAGTTGATCATGCTCATGTCCAAGGTTTGTTAATCTACGCTAACCTTTGTTGAATCCGTCCTTGAAATTTGATCTCAATTTCAATAATGGCCTCAGGGTTTTCAACATTATGAAATTTTGTATCTAAAAGTTTGCTATGTTAGCATCTTTTCAGAGTTTGCTGACATGTTAGGCTTTTGAGGTCGACCCTGGCGCTAAACTATGCTGACGGTGTGTTTTTTCTTTTAACTGACTTACCATGAGGGACTAAATTATTACAATTTGAAGTTAAAATTCAACTGCTGGTGCTTTCTTCTTACTTCCCTCATCACCTGCACGTAGAAAAACCAATAAGGGGTAGCTAATTTTCACGATATTCTCGCAAACTCGGATGCCTTCGTGGTAGCATGGGGAGATCTGGGAATGGAAATTCCTATTGAAAAAATCTTCGATGCCGAGAAGGTGATGATCTTCAAATGCAACATACAAGGAAAGCCCGTCATGACTGCAGCCCGAATGTTAGAATCAATGATCAAGTCCCCTCGCCCCACTCGAGCTGAGGCAACTGACGTAGCAAATGCTGTACTCGACGGCACAGACTGCGTGATGCCCAGTGGAGAAACAGCTGCAGGGGCGTATCCCGAGCTTGCAGTCCAGACCATGGCCCAGATTTGCTTGCAGGCCGAATCGTATTTGGACTACGAGGCGGTTTTTAAATTGATTATGTCGTCTGCACTTTGTTCCAATGAGCCTGTTATAGAGCATCATCGCCTCATCGGCGGTACGGACTGCCAACTCCGCAAAGGCGGCGCTCATTTTGGTACTTACGAGGGGTGGAAGCACTGCAAGATTGGCGGCAAAGTACAGGCCGGCCATGCCGATACTATCGGTTGTTGTTCCTGAGTTGAAGACGGATAACTTCGATTGGATTTGTAGTGATGAGGCCCAGGCGAGGCACAGCCTTATTGTTAGAGGGCTGATTTCCGTGTTAAGTGCTGCTACTGCAAAAGCTTCAGATACAGAGACAACCGAAGAAGCACCTGAGTTTGCCATAGAGCATGTGAAGGCGATGGTGCTGTGCAAACAGGGAGATTCTGTTGTGGCGCTGCATCGAATCGGTGTCACTTCTGTGATTAAGATCTTGACAGTCAAAGTGAGGGACTGCCGGGAAGATAACAGATTTTGCCATTTTGGTTTGGACAGCTTTTGCTAGGCTCTCTCTCCACCTCCCTAGTTCTTTTGGCTTTTGTTGGAGTTTCTGTTTTGTTACATGATGTTCTGGGTCCATTTCGTAGATTTTATTGCATTTTATTTTAAATTCTGACATATGTATTCCTTGAGGGAAATGATGTGAGGTGGTGTTAAAATTTGTTACCCTCAGAATTAGGAAACACAGAACACAAATCAAAGAACAAAACTTACAAATCCAATCTGGCAACATCCCAACTATATACAAGAAAAAGCACATTTTGGATCACCGCCATGTTCAAGAATCACTACCAGAAGAAGCCGAGCTCCCATGGCTTTCCGTCTCTGCCGCCCCCGCTGCCTCCGACGATGAAAATAACGTACTAAGCGGCCACGGCAGGGGCACCCACAACCTCCTCCCATGCTCCCCTCCACCACCATTACCGCTCTCTCCGCCATTAACACCCTCTCCACCACCACCATTGGAGGGCTCCTTCGCCTCCTCCTCCACGGGCATTTGGTACCTACACACGGGGCACGAGCCATGCAACCCTAGCCACGGCACTATGCACGCGCCGTGGAACCGGTGCGCGCACGGCATCTCCCTCGCCTCCTCCCCGACCGCGAGCTCCTCCAAGCACACCGCGCACGTCGCCGCCTCTTCCACCCGCACCCTCGGCATCGCCTCCACCGCCTCCTTCCTCGCCGGCGGGGTCCCGTACTTGCTCGGATCGCCCTCCCCCAGCTGCTGCAGCAGCTGATCCAGCCCCTGCCCCACGAAGTAGTCGCCGATGGTGATCCCCGTGCCCGGATCGTCGAGAAGGATCGCCTGCCGGAACGGGCTGATGAGGATGATGCGATCGCCTTCGCGGCTAGGGTTTTCGGGGTCCGATCGGCGGAGCAATCGGACGAAGGCGGGGCTCCGCCGCTGGGGGCGGCGGGGGTCGCCGGCGCCGTCGTCGCCGGCGCCGTCGTCGTCGGCGGCGGCGGCGTCTTCGTCTTGGGATTCGGTGCGAGGGTTTCGGTTGGCGAGCATCCCGAGGAGGATCGGCGCCAGCAGAGAGAGGGCACGATCGGAGACGAGGTCGTCGTCGTCGACGGCGCCGCCCATCTGCTCGACGAAGCCGGTGTGGCAACGAGGGCACTCGATCTCCACCGCCATTACGGGGATCACCGTTCGCGAGCACGCGTGGCACCAATACCTAGCGTTCGAAGCTTCCTCCATGGAGATCAACTACAAACAAAAACGCAGATACGCAGAGAGAGAAGATTACACGAAGGACATCGAAAAGATAAAATCGAAGGTGATCCTTTGTTTTTTTTTTTCCTTCAAAATTCAAATTCAAAAACATCAAATTTTAGACAAAAAAAAAACACCCATTAAACACAACAAAGAAAAAAAAAACGAAGCAAAAAGATTACCAACTATCAACGAGATTGATTCTTCCGAATTTGGAGAGCAAAAACTTAAAGAATTAGAGACAGAATTTTATGACGATTTCTTACTAAGCACGGATTTAAATACACCGACATGCCATCACAATAGAAGATTCTGGAACAACACAGAGAAATCTCACAGAAAAATCAAATGTTTTGAAACCGTAGGAAGAAGAAGGATAAACACGCAACTAACAAGATTTAAGGTGGTGGCCTGGGCGTGGTTCATTCTATGGAAAACTAGATGGTTCTACGTTGTACTAAACAAACAAACAAACAAATACTTTCGTGATTGGACTCTGAATTAAAAAAAAAGGTATGAAGGAACTACCGTGGTTAAATTTTTGAACAGCTTCGAAAGCGTTGAATTGGTTTAGGGAAGGTGAAATGGAAGGTGAGGAGAAAGAACGTGCTCTGCGTCTCTTTTCCTCTTCATCTCCAGGTTCAGAAAATTAAAGCAGTTTCGGATTAGACGCTTTTTTTATAATGTAAAACCTTTATTTATTTACCTGTTTATTTATTTTTTCTTAGTGAATTGTCAAACATCCACAGCATGTAAGTACGTAACAGTATAGAACGCCTAACTCTACAGTCTACATTATGTAATTCGAATCGATCATCTCTGAAACAAGTGGCAAAGGGCTTGATGGTTAGTATCTGAGCTCCCAAGTTCGAATCCTAGTTGATTCACATTTTCAGCTAACTTTATTTCTAAATAAAATAAACGAAACGGATAGTGTGCTACCTATCTCTAAAAAAAAAAAATACATTATGTAACTCGAAGATATTGTCATATTCTGAAAGGTTCCAACCTGTGAGGAATAGGTTGGTAAAGGTCAAAATGTATATAAAACTTATCTATACTCTAAATTATTTTTAAATTAATTAATTAATTTTTTAATTTTCATTTTATTGCTTTATTTTTTTAATTTATTTGATTTGAATTAGTCAATAAATTATATTTTAAAATTTTGAAAAACATTCTACTGTATTTATTGCGTATTATTCATTATTCAAGAGTAAATTATTTTTTGAAAGATAGGCAGCACGCTATCCGCTTCGCTTATTTTATTTAGAAATAAACTTAGCTGGAAATACAAATCAACTAGGATTCGAACTTGGATATCGGATGCCAACCATTAAGTTCTTTGCCACTTATTTTAGGAACGGTCGGTTATTCAAGAGTAAATTATTGTTCACAACTGATGCTTCTGTACATTTTTTTGCATTACGCATCCATTTTGCCATATTTCACTTTCCAGGTATTAGATCAATTCATGGACTGGCGCTAATAATACTTCTTTAATTACGCAGGAGGAACTCTCAACAGGATCATGCTAAAACAACATACATAGAAGTGCATGAGCAAATATAATTATTTATTTTATATATACAGTAACACTGGTTGAATTACCATATTATAGATAGTAGATAAATTATTACACATTTTTGGACTATATACAACCACCCAATAGCAAAATACTAGACATCCAAAGGTTTTAAAAGTTTACGTAAATGCTATTTACCTACTATTTATAGTATATTATCCTAGCAATATAATATTTCTATTAAATATTTAACATTAAGATAAAAACGTATAAAATTTACCTAAACTAATAGATCATTTTGATTTAGCTATTCAATCTCTCAAAATTTTAATTTCACTATCAAATATTTTAATTTATTTGAATTAGTCAATAATATTTTGACTTTAAAATTTGAAAGCGTTTTTTACCTGTACAGATTTATTTAGTGTTATTCATTCAATTCTTGCAATTATAAATTTATTAAAATAAATAATTATTTTAAAGTCAAATTTAAAAGTTTAAGATGGCAAGTTCACAATCGGATCCGTCGGAGGATCCGACCCGAACTCGACTCTTCGACCCCTCCCCTGTGTGGCTGTGTTACTGTGTACCCAACCAGTGAGAGAGAGAGAAAAAGAGAGAGAGAGAGGAGAGAAAAACCCTTCTTCTTCTTCTTCTTCTTCTTCTTCTTCTTTGGTGCTCCCATACACGCCCCAAGAATGGCGGCGGAGGCCGCGTCTCGATCCACTCCGCGCCCTCCTCCTGATCCCTCTCCGCCACGGCCGAAGCAGGAAGAGAGCTCGATCCCATGGCGCGCCCGTTCCGGGGAGGTCTCCCTCGGATCCGCTCGATCTCCGCAGGAGAGCGCGCCGTGGCCCCTCCTGAAGCTCCAGGTTTTTTTTACATCATCAATTTCCCACGTTTTTTGTTCTCGTCTCGTATGATTTGGTATTCTTTAGGTAGATGTTCGAAATTCGTTGATCTCATTGCTGGGATCGACGCTTTGATGGTTGCGCTGTTCATTTGGAGTGGAATCTATTGCTTGTTGGTTCTGATATTGTAGTGCTTGATGTGAATTTGATTACAACGTGATAACATATTGAGAATTTGGATAATAATTGGTATGAGTGTTCCTACGCAGGACAAGTTCTATATAGTTGTCATAAGTGGAAATGATTCGAGGCAAGGAGCTTAAAATTATTAGGATGCACACATAAGAATGATTTGCTAACCAAATTAAGCACTGGTTTCTCTATGTTTGCAAAGTTAAAATGGGCTTTGATGAAGGAATAGTAAGAGGAGGACATTGTATGAAAAGGAGAGAGTCTAAGCAACGCATTTTGTAAAAGTTTAATTACAAAATTCTGAATTTTTTTTGGTTCAATACGGTATTTTCCATTTCGTAACTCTTTTTCTTGTGCTGTTTCTTATTTCTCTCTTCTTCTTTTTTTTTCCTTTCCAATATTTCTAGAATTTGATTCCAACTGTGAAGTCTCAGTACAAAGTTTATGAGGATGCATTTGTCGAGAAAGTGAAAGGTGAGTCATCTCGCCAAAATTGGTTTTGATATATTCGCCGGTAATGTGGTCGAATGATTAGTGTTCATGCTTGGTTTTCATAAATTGCTTTAGCCTTTGCCTCGTCAAATTATTCGTTTCCATTTGAGTATTCCTACGATTCTGAGCTACGCTCTAACTAATTATTTTCCCTTTTCAGAGGGGATATTGCTTGCTCGTGAACACCCAGTTGAGGTATGTGGAGTTGCTGTTGCTGCAGGATTCATTCTTCTGCCAGGTAAAGATTCTATAACTATAGATAAGCTACCATTTATCTTGGAGTGCTACTTTCTTACTTAATTACATACATAAGCTTATGCTTATATGTGAAGTGAAAGCGCTAATTTTTGTATTAATGCTAATTAACCTCATCTCATTAGGTCCTAGGCGTTTCTTGCTTCGTCAGACCATAGGGCGCTTTAAAACAGAGAAGGTAATTTCCTTTTAGTTGCTCCACCTTCTGTAAGTTTGCAGAACTCTCTTGCTAGTGCAATTTGATTTTCTAAATTTTGTCGATAGCTTCGCATATCTTATATCTTTACAATCAATGGTAGAATTAGATCATTTTTTGGCCTTTCTATTATTTCATAACAGGAGGTTGTTGCAAGAGTCGAAATTGAGATTTAGAGATGCATAATCCACAAACTTTCAAACCATTGGGGTGTTTTCGTCTAGATTGATTCTTCGTTATACATCTTAATGTTTCAAGAGAGTAAACAGAGTTATGTAAAAACAATCATTTAGATGCACAAAATACCCCTGGTACCATAATAACAACCATTACTTGCCTGAAAAAAATTTGTGTACTACCAACTAAATCTTTTTTGGTTACTTTAGTTGCTTTCTCCCCTCCCAGTTGTCATCATAGACACTGATACAATGATAAGTCTCGTCGTCCATAGAGATAACACATGTGATGGTAGTATAAATTATACTCTTCCTGTTAGTCTTCTCCTCTTCGTAGCTACATTGACCGTTTAATACTATGTCTCAATCATGTACATGGAAGGAACAAGATTTCTTATTTTAATTCTGCGTATTGCTTTTACTGAAGCACTTCCTAACCCTTTTTTATTTTTCATATGCTTACTAATTTATTTACAGCAACTGCTTACTGAAGCTGAATTAAGGTTGAAAGAGTTCAGTGAATCTGTAGAGGAACTGAAAAAGGACAGTACGAACATTCTTAAGAGAACAGGATTTGGTGAAGAACACCTGCAACGTGGAAGCACTAATTTGAGGTAACTGCCTTGTTCTTTTCGGTTGATGAACTTCAATTTATGGGTGAGACATTGCCAACTGCCGACTTCGGAATTTCTGCAGATCTACTGGACGCCAAATCCAGAGGCTTGTTAATTCCACTTACAAGGTAGGAGCAACCGCCGAAGGTAGTTATTCCTCTTTACCTGAACATACAGTTTTGAATATATTTTATACTGGGCTTTACTTGAGAGTGTTATCTCGTGGTTTCCTGGGGTAGTTTCTTAGCTGACAATTTTTTTTTTTTTTTTTTTAAGATACTCATCCTATCGAAATTAAAATTGAATTAAGATTTGATAAAGTAACCATTTGTTATGTTTCCTGGCCTCTTCTTTTCTATTAGTTTTATGGTTATTTAGTATCTAACAGAATACTGCATTTTTAGATCTGATGCACCGGTTACGAACAATTCCCGGCAGAGACTCACTGGAGCTTCGCGCAGAGGCAAGTGTTTTCAATTAAAACATTTTTTTCCTACAATTTCAGCTCTCTCTCTCTCTTCCCCTCTCTCTCTCTTATAGTTTTTCTATAGCAGGTGGCTTCCATGGCATCTGATTTGAAGAATCAGAGACGTGAGCTCCAACAGAAGATTGTCAAAATTTCGGAACTTGGCATTCGTGTTTAATAGAGAGGATCCTCGGTTTCTCGAGATTTGCCCGTTTGAGATACCTTCATCAACGCAATAAAATGGACCTTTTGATTGTTAAAATTACTTACGACTATTGTTAGTAGTGCATGAAGAGGTGATTTCACATGATGAGGTTACTGAGTTTTCTTTTCTCTTCTTTTTTTTCTTCCTGATTTTGAGTGAAGAGGAAAAGATAACAAACAAGAGCAAAAGAATGGATATGGTATTGAGTGTTAGCAATGATGAATTTTCAACGGTGAAGCTGCTTATATTTACTAACTGTGCTGTCAAATTCGAAAGCTGATGATCTTTTCATGGTTGTAGCATAATATGGTTGAAAGGTGTAGATAATTACTTTGATTTGATAGCTACAATGAAAAGAACAAACTTTAGAGTTGATGATCTACAAAAATGTTATTTGGATAAAACCATTAGAAGAAAAATCTAACAATATCACTGTTGTTAAATAATTGCTCACATTTGAGACCGAAAGCTTGGTTAAATTTCTCACTGTAGCAGAAGCTCCATGCTTTCCTGATAGAAACATTAGAGCTTCTAATCTCGAATTTATAAAAAAAAAAAAAGCCATTAGAAATATCTTACATCAAACTTAATGAGCAAAGAAGAAAAGTAAGATAGCATCCACTGTTACATCAAATGACTCCACAGATAAGTTTACCTAAAAACTCTCGTCTCAAAACTGTTCTGTTCCACAAATAATCTCTGCATTTTATGCTCTACTATCACTCCCCCTTGTAATCAAAAAATTTTTCCATTGTCAGTTAGATTTCAAGAATATCGAAAGATATATCACTCAGAACTTGAACAGATTCCTGTGAACTTTCGGCACCAAACGACATGTTAACGACACTCGAGTCGAAGTTCTCTGTAAGATGCCGTTTTGACCAACGCTGCTGAAATTAACCGCTTCATCCTGCATCCGACTACGGTTTGGTTGCTCCAACTCTGAAACTTCTGAGATATTCACAACCTAGATCCACAAAAAAGCCAAAACAACAAATAAATACAAAACTCCATAGAAAAGAGTCTCCCCGCTGCGATTGATTATCCTCTCACCTTATCTAGTCTTTGCAGTTCAGAATCTTCTATACCATGCAGGTAATCTGGATGCTCACAAAGGTTGCCACACAATCAGTTCTTGAAAAAAGAGGTTTCCCACAGGAATCAGAACAAAAGGCATCAGTACAGAAGAGTATTTATTCACCTGAATAAGCCTGATCTTTGAAAACAAACAAGCTGCACGGCATCAATAGAAGAGAGCAAAGATGATGATGGTCAATGTTCTTCTCATGTGCAAACTCACTCGTCAGCGACAGTCTATCTCTCTCTTTCGACACCTCGGTCTCGACTGCTGCAGGCGCGCATTCTTTAATCCTTTGGTGCGGAGTGAGGTCGATCACAGCAGGCGATCCAAGAGATAAGATTGCGACGACAGGGAAGTACGCAGGACCGTCTTGGTGAGGCTGCATTACATAATGCAGCGTGTTCATCTTCATTTATTACACGAACTGCGTACTAAGAACTACAAATCATA
The DNA here is from genome assembly GCF_001540865.1 of Ananas comosus. Lineage (NCBI taxonomy): Eukaryota > Viridiplantae > Streptophyta > Magnoliopsida > Poales > Bromeliaceae > Ananas > Ananas comosus. The sequence goes on along the minus strand of NC_033638.1, from coordinate 8,691,935 downwards.
ACGAAAAGCGGAGAATACAGACCATGATCCCTTGATCTGGTAAATATTCATTGATGAGTACGTGGTTAATAGGCGACGGAAATAAACCCGTCTGCGCGCAAATTCTTTCGGTTATTTTTGTCAGCCAAGCAGGCACTGCAAAATAGAGATTAAAATATGTAGCTGTTTGTTTGTTTTCTCGCAGAAAAAAAAAAAGAAAGAATAATACAAAAGCATTAAGAAGGGTATAATAAATTGTGTTCTCAATACTCTAAGCAAACAAATTGATTGCACTCTCGAAATCTTAGCTATACACTGCTATCATATTAATGTGTCAATAGCACAAAATCGTCAAGCAATCTTATATATACAAATAGATTCTGTAACAGTTTCCAAAATTTAAAATTTGATGGTCAAATTATATGAGTACATACGCAAGTTCGTGAAAAGTGATTTAGTAATTATGAAACAAAAAATATAAAATAGAATAAAATAAAACCGAATAATTCGATTCTCACGTTGCTGTGGCAAAAGTCCCTTTTCGTGCACCACCCCACCTACATTTATTAACGTTTAAATATTAGTAAAAAAACGAAAAACTGAGGCGAAATATAAAAGAGTAGAGGGATTGAGTAATTTTTACTACCCCAATTCTGCAACCTCCGATTCTTGAGCGATTTCCACCGCGACGATGACACCTCGTAGATCTGCATGGTGAGGTGATTCTCCAGTTAGTTTAAAAAGAAAAAAACAAAAAAAAAGGAAAAAATAGATTAGAAAATTAGGGCACGGAGAGAGAGGGAGGGAGGAGGGAGGGTTACGTGGTGGAGGAGCTGGAATTGGTCGGATCTGGAGATGAAATTGGGGATGTAGATGAGTGTGGGGAGAGATCCCACCACATGCTTCTCCAGTTTCACTACCACGCTCTCCTCTTCACCTGCTCCTGCTGCTGCTGCTGCTTCTTCTTCTTCCATTTTTTCGCTCTTCTTCGATTCTTACCGGGTTGAAGAGAGCAGAAGCTTAATATTAAAAAAAAAAAGAAAAAAAGAAAAGAAAAATAGACCAAGCCCAAAACGAAATGGGCTGAGTCGGTGGGCTTGGGCCTGCCATCTACAGGCCCACTAATGCCCGGCCTCGCCCAACCTGAAGTTTGTATTATATTTTTGGGGACGTTTGTTTTACCGCAGGTGGAAGGGGGGAAATTATATTTGGTGCTATTAAGTTTTCTGCACTTAAATTAAAAGATATGTGATTAGTATGATGTGGGCCCACTAGAGTTGAATAAATGGTTAGTTGAATAGTATAATTGAATGGATGAAAATGAAAAAAAAAATAAATCTAACGACAGAAAATTTTATAGCACCAAATGAGCAGGATATATATATATATATATATATATATATATATATATAGAGTTCGGCTACTACTATACTATTATGAGTACGATCGCCCTCGTACTCATAAGTTGTTTTCGATGATAGAGCTTCCGAATCGATGATCCACACCGTTAAATGTTATCTAGAGCATTTGAAACATCTAGAAATCAAATTTCATAATTTTTCGACATCATTTACCTTACGATCAAAAGCTCACAAAATTGACAATTTTTAACAGTCGGTATGGAATACTTGCTAGTTTAACAGTGCTAAAGAATCCGAATAGATTGAATTTTTGATATATAGAAAATTCTATTCACTACCTAGATAAAAATCAATAACTCTGATCTTAAATTGAAGGATCCGATCATCCATTTTTAAGACATCGTTCGATTTTGACCGTTCATTTTATACTTGCCTGATGGACTTTATTATGATTTCGAAAAATTACGAAATTTATTTTCTAGAAGTTTCAAATACTCTAGATCATATTTAATGAAGTGAATCGTCGATTTGGAAGCTCCATCATCAAAAACAACTTATGAGTACAAAGGGCCAAATACTCATAATAATATAGTAGCCTTACTCTCTCTCTCTCTCTCTCTCTCTCTCTCTCTCTCTCTCTCTCTCTCTCTCTCTATATATATATATATAGTGGGCTGATATGCTTATAGAAGCACGGAGCCCTCCGTGCTTCCAAGTTGTTTTCGATGTTCGGACTTTCGAATCGACAATTGGCTCTGTTAGAGTTGATCTAGAGTATTTAAAGTACCTAGAAAATAAATTTTGTGATTTTTTGATATCATTTGCCTAGTGATCGAAGGGGCTCAAAATCAATAATTTTAACGGGCATGGTGTGCCGGTTGCAAGTTTAACGGTGTAGAAATATCCAAATCACATAAAATTTTGATAGAAAATTCCTTATACTATATAAAACAAGATCAATAACTTTGATCCAAAATTTTATTGTCATATCATCATATTTTATAAGATTTTTATTTTCAGCCGTTAATTTTGAGCTACTTCGATCACTAGACAAATGATATCGAAAAATCGCAAAATTTATTTTCTAGATACTTCAAATACTCTAGATCAAGTCTAACGGAGCCGATCGTCGATTCGAAAGTCCGAACATCGAAAACAAAGTGAAAGCACGGAGCCTTCCGTGCTTCCATAAGCATCCTAGCCGCACTCTCATCCTAACCGCACATCTTTTCATCCAACGGCCGAAAACTCAATAGTACCAAGGGCTTGGTACTATTGATAGTATAGTAGCATAATTATATATATATATATATATATATATATATATATATATATATATATAGAACTAGGCTACTATANCGTTTTCTCGTTTAATGGTGTAAAGATATCCAAATCAATTGAATTTTTGTTAGAAAATTCTTTAAACTATTTAAAACAAGATCTATACTTTTGATCTTGATTACAAGACTCCTATCATCATTTTTTTGAGAATATTCATTTTTAGCCGTTCGTTTTTGTGTCCACTTGATGGATAAGAGAACAATATCAAAAATGTATGAAATTTGATTTCTAAATACTTCAAATGGTATAGATCATGTTCAACGGTGCCGATCATCAATTTGGAGGCTCCATCATCGAAAACAAATGGGTGGCAAAAGAGCCGATTTGCTATCGATAGTATTCTAGCTCAACTCTATATATATATTACATCAACTTAGCTACCACTTGACACATACTTTATTAATTATAGGCCCTTTCTCAACTTGCCAACCAAACCAAAACCTAAAATTGAAATAGAAATTATAATCACTCTATTTTAAAATTCAAAACTATAATTTAATCTGCCCAAATTTGAAAGCCCAAAAACAAAACACAATTTCATTAATAAATAAAATTATAGAAAGTAAAATAAAAAATTTTCAAAATTTAGTAACTAACAAATAAAAGGAGATGTCATTTTGAATATTGTAATGTGGATACAGACTTAGGAGTTAGGAAGATGTATCTATTTTAATTCAAAATCTAATACCTATTTGTAAATTCATATGCATACTTTTTTTAATTCAAATTCAGTTTGAAGCGATGAATTTCAGAAGCCTAGTAGTAGTTACTCAAAATTATTCTGTTTTGAATTTTTCAGCCATGTTATTGAAAGTACCTACATTGTAAATTTGTTACCTATTTCATTTGTATTTAGATTTTTTTTATAAATACAAGAAAAAAAGATATAACAATAATAATAATAATAAGTATAGTGCTATTATACTTTTGGAAGCATAACAAATTGATGTTTTCGATTTTTTGACTTTTAAATAAAAAATTATAGAGCTGAAATGATAACGGTCTCACCTAAGGTAAGGTTGAGTGATCAAAACTAGAAATTGTCAAAGTAGTTAATCCAATGGTTAATAAATTAAAAATATTATATGAGTGGTAGTATTTTTAGAAGCACCTTACTCGGATTCTAATAAGAATAAGAATAAAAATAATTATAATAATACTTGCGTAGTTTTTCCTATCGACCGCACAACAACTACGTGGACAAACTACTGACACAAAACGAGCACACACATTTCGATCTCTCCTCAAAACTCTTCTCTCTCTCAACTCTTCCCGAAACGTTTTGCTGTAGAGTAAGATAACGATGCTAAGTGTCCCAGAGTTTTCTCCCCTAACATGGCTGAGAAGTGTCGCCGACACTTTCACAACCGCCGCTAGTTTCACCGTCTTCGCATTCCTGGATCTCCTCGACGTCATCTTATGCTTGGTCTATAGCTTCGTAGACGGCGTCGTCGAAGAGAGCCCAATACCATGTTACTGTTATGTTAATAACGGGGAGAAAAACGAGCAAGAGGAAGAAGCGGAGGAGAGAGAGGAAGTGTCGGAGACGTTGCACGGGAGAAAGAACCTATTTAGGGGAATGGGTATTCTTAGTTTGAGGATGAGGAGTCGCGGCGGGGAGAAGGAAAGAGGCGTATCCGGGTGTCGCCGGTGGTCGGATTGCAGTTCCGACACTTGCGTCGGCGGCAGCGGCACTTTTCGGGACAGAGGAGGAGAGGATAGGCTTCATTTGGTCGTCAAGGAACCATCTCTTGGTGAAAATAAACCATCTCTTAATCTAATATTTACTAGCATTTAAAAGGTCGATACTAACGCAACCTTATTCTCGGCTTTTGCGGCAGAAAGCAAAAATGAGATAGACTCTTCGGAAAATGTGCTTTTCATACACGGATTCCTCTCTTCATCCTCGTTTTGGTTGGAGACAATTTTTCCTGAAGCTGCAGCAAAATCAAAATTTAGGATGTTTGCGGTGGATCTCCTGGGCTTCGGAAGAAGCCCGAAACCGGCAAATTGTTTGTATCGAGTAAAAGATCATATCAAAATGATCGAGAGATCGGTAATCGAACCATTTCGGCTAAATTCTTTCCACTTAGTTGCTCATTCTATGGGTTGTATCATTGCGCTCGCCTTAGCTGCAAAGTATCCAACATGTGTTGAATCAATCACATTGGTTGCACCAGTGAGTATCAATTCATTTGTTCCAATGGTTTCTCAGATTAAGGTAATGCTTTTCGTCGTAAATTTACTCTCTAACTTTTGTTCACCGTTACGATATTTGTGCGCAGCCATATTTTCCTTCAGACGATGCGAAAGCAAGCTACAATACTCTGAACAAACTTGCTGAGAGGAAAATTTGGCCACCATTACTGTTTGGGTCTTCTGTCATGTCATGGTATGAACATGTAGGAAGAACTGTTTGCTTTGTTTACTGCAGAAACCACTTGATATGGGAGTGGATTTTGAAAACAATTATGCGGAAAAGGTAACAATTCGATCGATTTAACACGCCATCTATTAGCTGTTCATGCCTTTGTTAACTCCATTTACTGAATTTTACTGCAGGGACCTGAACTTTGTGATAAGGGACATACCTAAGCATACTCATCATTCGGCGTGGCATACAATGCACAATGTGATCTGCGGAGGGGCAAAGTTGCAGGATAAGCATTTGGAAGTCGTGAAAAAGGCGGGGATACCGGTCAAAGTAATCCACGGGGATAAAGATCAGGTGGTTCCGATCGAATGTAGCTACAATATGAAATCAAAGTTTGCACTCGCAGATCTTATCATCATTAAGGGTGCTAACCACAAAACTGTTATAATAGGCAGGGAAAAAGATTTCACAAAAGAGCTTGTAGACTTTTGGCTCTTTTCCAGAAAACAGAAGCTGTGTGAGGAAGAAAATTTGATTTAATAATTAAAATTGTAATTATATGCTACTATATTGACAGATTCTTCATATCGGATAAGTTCTCTGATCTGAGAAAACTTTATTCTGATGAAGAGGAGGAAATATGTCTAACGCAAGTTACAATTTATTTCCAGCAATATATTTAACAGCAAATAGCTTAATAGTTGTAGCCACATTTTAATGCGACACGAACTCTTGTGACTAAAAATCAGAATAAGAATGTATGTATCCAAGGAATCAACAATTCTCAGAAACCGATCTTCTTTGATAGCTGCAAACAATTTCAAAACAACAATTCAATTTGAATACAAGTTAAATTGAATGTGTAATCACTACATTTAGCTGCACTATCAAGTAATACTAGAACTTTACATACAATTATTTATTGTCACAAAACTGCAGTTATGAACAAGCTCAATAGAAATTTGTGAGAAAATGGACAAAATGGAGAAGATGCTGGAGGCTGCCGACCAAATATGTATCATGTGTAATGATTTCGTCAATTCACTATGAGGATCTTCGTTGTTTATCGCTAAAACGAAAAATTTGAGATTGATCTCAGGTCAACCATCTCATCACATGAAACAGGAACTGCTAAGTGGGGAAAATTTTGATGTCCTAAAAGCTGGGAACTTGCTTCCCTAACCAATAATAATCATCAGGCAAATCCTTGCTTTTCTCATCACCTTTAAACCGAGTGAACCGCCTCAATCTATGTACCTTCAATCGAATAGCAGGCACCTTCCTAGCAACCGCCTGCCAAATCATCTGCACAGCATCGTCCTTCTCCGACGGGTACCGGAACTCAAAGTAGCCCTCTACTTCCTTGAGCCTCTTCCACATGCGGGTCCACTCCTCCCTGCTTATGCCCCTAATCAGCTTAATTAAAAAGCCCTTCTTTACAGCATCAGAAGCGCGCACGAAGACGCAGAACTCGGAGTAGTCCAGGACGTCTTCGAAAGGGAGCTCGATCTCGTTGCTGATGATTACGGGGATGCAGTGGCTCACTATGGCATCAAATAGGCGGTTGGAGGATGGGGTGTCGCCCGCGATGTTCAGGCAGAATTTGGACGAGTGCATGCCTTTCGTCGCTTGCTTGACCCCGTCCCGAACTGCACTTCCGAATGAGAAGTGCACATCCTTCTCGTCTCTAAGAAGATAGAATAGCTCTTGTCGGATGACTCCACCCTGTAGAACAAAGCATATTAAATTGTTCGATGAGTTACATCATAAGGTTATTCCCTGAATGAGTTTGCGATATGAGAATTTCAATGAGTAAAAGAAATTGCAGTTTTTAGAACTTCACTTTATGCTTGAATTGCTTAAGAGCATCCGCAAGTGTTATCCTAGACATACCACTTAAAATTTTCACTAATATATCACCTAAAGTTGATTTGGCATGAGTATCGATTCATAGATAACAAGTTAAATGAACGAAAAAAAGGAAGAATTTATGATCGAGACAACGAAAATTGGCAAATCACTTACATCTTTCCTATAAACGGCGCCTTGGAAATACAACAAAGTCGGTCGATCATCGTACCCGGCCGAATCGTTCACGTAGTTACCAATCACATGCTTATAAGGCGCAATCACATCTTTCTCCACATTGGCCACGGTCGGCGGGTACCGCCCGAAATCAGAGAGAATGAACATACAAGGCCACAACTTCAACCTCACATCAAAGATGCTATTGGGATGATGAGCCAAAATTACATGATCTCGGCCCCCCGATCTCTTCCACTCCTCTTGCGAGGTTAAGAACTCCACCAACTTATCCTGCAACAACTTATTCCTACTAACTTTCGCGGGCGGGGAAACTTTCGAATGGCGGTTGAAGCTCACCGAAGAAAAGAATGGAACAAACACTACATCGGCATCGCGCGAATCGAGAACTCTTATGGCAACACACGGTCCGGATCTCGATCGAGAATTCAAGAGATCCAATGTGAGCCAATACTCTATACTATGTTGAAGGTTTAGGCCACCCGGGTAGTCCGGAACTTCTCCGAGATCCGGCCACACGATTCCGGCCTTCTTCGGCTTCCAATCCAATAAGCCGAAGTGGAACTCCGGCGGCAAATCGTACATGAACACCTTCAAAAGCGCATTATTGGAATCGCACTCCGCGGTTTCGTGCTCTCGGGGGCCATTACTATCCGAAAACGAAGAGTGTGCGTTGTGTAGAGACGAATCGGCTTCTCGGGTCTTTGAATTAAAAGAGGGCTTTGGATTGGGAACCATGTGTTCGATGAAATGCGGAGGAGAGGTCGAGTCAAGGAGGAGGAACCAGGAGACGAAGAACAAGAGCGCGGCAATGGCGAAGAGCCAGAAGAAGGGTCTAGGGCAAACGATCCCTAGCGTTTGTGTGCTCCTATCGGCCATTTTTAGCCTCGGATCATCACGCAAGCATTCTCTGCGGAATTTTTGACGTAAAAATCAAATTTTTACAGAGAGAATTGGCTAAAACATGAAACCAATCGACACCCATTTGCCCAAATTCTTCATAGAACACAGAAACCGCTAATCTCTGGATCGTAGAACACGATGGTTGGGGGAAAAAGATAGAGTTTTTATCATGTTGTTGTTGTCGTTGTTCTCATACAGCTTATGCTCTCTCTCTCTCTCTCTCTCTCTCTCTCTCTCTCTCACCCCGTAGTGTTCGGGTCTAAACTGTAGAAGCGGGATCGAGTGAGGCGGAGAGAGCTTCGTCGTGTTCGTTTGTTTCATTCATGGTTTAAAAAAAAAAAAAAAAAAACGGAGACCCTTCAATTAACATAGCTTGAAATTTTTATTAAACTAGTGGATAAGATTATTGAATTTAATAGTTTTAGTTATTTTCCAGTAAATAAAGATTGAAATAATTAAGAACTTATAGTTAATGAAATTATATCAAGTGTAATGAAATTTTTAATACTTAAATAAGTCAAAATAACTTATATTTAACGACGCTGTTGTCCAATGGAAATTACGGACCCAACGGACGGTACCGATTCGTGCGCTCGCCTTTTGATGGTTTTGGGCCGTTGGCCCAATGCTGAGGATGACACGTGGGGTCCACATGTCAGTATCACAACAGGAGATAAATATTGTTACTTTCTAATTATACAAACATAATGATGACTAATTAGATATTTTTATTTTATAGAAAAAATAAAAAAATGGTGCTATTTTAACCACAACATGAACAAACTGTCGCATTACAAGAGCTAAATTATCAACTCTGCTACATCGCTGTTACATCAAGCATTAATTAAATGGCGAAATTTGAAATGTTACTCATTACAAATGAGTAAAATAGAAAAATTGCCATACAAGGTATATGATTCAAAATCTCAACCAATTGCTTTATGAGGGATGTTCTGTATCTTGGGCCACTCAGATCCATCCATCTGGCAACTTTGCTGCAGCGCGGGGCATCCGGTAATGGCCAAATGCTCGAGCGAGACCGGCATTTCCTGCGGCAGTGCTGTGATCATCGGGCAATCTCTTATTTCGACCCTTTGAAGCGAGTTTGCGAGCTGAAACGGTTCGTGCAACCGCGGGCAATTTGAGACGACGAGTTTCCTAAGGCGCGGCATTGCGCCTTCTCCTACTTCGTACCAGCTCTCCATTGTACTCATGTCCGAAACGTAGAGCATCTCCAGTGACGGAAATCCAATGAAAGGATCATGGCCCATATGTTTTAATCCATGTAGTCCTTCGAAGTAGAGATGTTTAAGTTTGGGCAACTTCCCGACGAGCGGGAGGGTGTCGCATTGTTTGCAGTTGGAGAGTCGCAGCGTCTCTAAAGATGAAAAGGATGGATCCTCGAGCCAATTCGGAAATCTCGCGCCGTTATAGTTCTCTATCTGTAAGTACTTGAGTCTGGTGCTAGGGCACAAGTGTTCGAGCACTTCTCCTGGCCGGCTTCCTGAAGTAGAGAAGCTCCCGTTTCCCCCCTCGCTCCACCGCAGCATAACAGCATCAACAAAAGGCTTATTTCTCAAATTGGCTTCTTTGGCTTCATTTTCATCGAGCACATTTTCGAGCTTCGAGATGCACAGCTCTCCTCGGAGATTTCGCAAATTCTTTAACTGCCCGATACTGCATGCGCTCTCAGAGGACGCACTAAACCTCGACAACGTTTGAAGAGAAGTTAGACTGCCGATTCCTGGCGGCATGGAAATCAAATCAGTCCAATTACTTCTTTGCCCCGCCCAGTCCAGATGCAATCCCAGATGCCTTAGGTGAATTAGATTTCTCACGCCTTTCGGTAGCTCTGCAAGATTCCGACACTCACCCAGCTCCAATACTTGAAGATTATAGAGGTTGCATATTGATTCGGGTAACTTCTCTATTTGTGTTCTGTGGAGATTGAGGTACCGAAGGTGAATTAAATCACCAACCGAGTCTGGCAATGCTGTCAATCCATTGTCGCTTAAATCTAAGGCACGCAAATATCTTAGATTCAAGAATAAATCATCTCGGACTGGCGCGGCGGTTACACAATTCTCGGCATTCTGAAGTACTAAAGCCCGTAAACTTGTATTCTTGTAAATTTTATAGTAAGCTGTGTCGTCCATACTGCTTGTACGTGATAAGAAATAGCGAGCATTCTCTGGCTCATCGTTCACTGCATCATCATCCAATCTAAAACAATCACACCCAGAAACAGACTGCGCTAACTCATGGATTAGGCCCGGCATTTTAAACTTTGGTTTCGATTGGTTACGACCATTGGATATCTGGAAAAATGATCTCCACAGTAAGTAATCAAAATACTTGCCGCCAATGTTCTCCAACGACCTGTTCCGCCTGGGCTTGATAAAACCTACTGCGATCCACAACTTGACCAGCTCATCTCGATCAAATTCGTGGCCGCTAGGAAATACAGAACAGAACGCGAAGCATCGTTTCAGATGAAACGGCAAGTAATCGTAACTCACCTTCAAAGTCAACAGGATTTTGTTCGCATCTTCTTCAGTTTCAGGCAAATCACCTAGAACACTTCTCCACTCCTCTTCATCGGTATTACCATACAATAGTCCACCAATCGATTTGGCCGCCAGAGGCGAGTGCTGACACTTGCGGATAATTTCTTGTCCGATTAGCTCCAAATTCGGGTGCTGAGCCCAAACTCCCTGATCAAACGCGTGCTCACGAAAAATCAACCAACAATCATCCTCGCTGAGACCGGTTAAGTGGATGGGGTGCGACGACCGCATGTTCCGCGAGACCACATTGCTCCTTGTAGTTACTAGCACTTTGCTTCCTTTCTTTCCTTTCAGCAAAGGAGCTCGCAATATCTCCCAGAAGAAGAGGTCTTCGTTCGACAAATCGTCGAGCACGAGCAAGAAGCGCTTCTCGTTCACAAGCTCCCCGAGGAGCCGTTGCAGTGAGTCCAAGCTTTTACTACAGCAACTCTCTCGCGTTATCGCCTCAATTATCTCTCCTGTGGCCCTCTCGACGTCGCACCCGCGAGGAACGCCGACCCAAATTCTCAGATCAAACAGCTGGTCTGCAGATTCATCGCCGAAGACGCGCCTCGCGAGCGTCGTCTTCCCCGTTCCTCCGGCACCGACAACCGAAACTACGGAAATTGCATCCTCATCCATCGAATTCAGCAACTCAGCAACTCTCTCCCTCTCTTGATTCATTCCCACAACCCGGACTTCGCCGCCGAGAGACCCCGCGGGCGCCAAGAGCGCATCGCCTTCATTTCCCCTCCGCATGGCCCTCCGCGTCGCATCGCCCTCCTTCATCTGGAGATTCTCCCTACCCTTACAAACCCCATCATAAATCTCCATAATTTCCACTATTTTGGTCGAAATTTTCCATCTTTGGACCAAGAGGAGGAGATTTGCGACACAAGGGTAACAGGACGAGGAGAGATCGTACCAGGGCCTCTTCCGCTTCCGGCGCCGATCGTCGATCCGGAGCTTCTGGGCGTCGACTATGGTTCGGAACTCGTCGAGGACGTCGTCGGCGTCAAGGGCGACGCCGCCGAGCTCGCGGAGCCAGTTGCGCACGGCGGCGTCCTCGACGAAGCGGGTCTCCTCGGCGTCCCTGAGGAGGGCGTGGATGCGGCCCACGATGCGGCGGAGCTCCTCGAGCTTGGAGTCCACCGAGAGGACGTCGGAGAGGGAGCCCAACGCCGACGCGGCGCCGGCGCGGCCGAGGTCCACCGCGGCCTCGGCCACCTTCTCCACGAGAGGGCTCATGTAGGTCGCGAGAGAGAAGAGCTCTCGCAGTAGCGTGCGTAGCGTCGCCATTGCTGCGGAGCTCGGGAGGAGTGAGAGCGAGAAGATGAAGTCGGGGAAAGAGGGGGAGAAGAGGCGAGAGAGTCATGTTGACTTTGACGAGTGGGAAGAGCCGTAGCTACCGCGAAAACATGTCCGAGCGAAGTTCGTTTGCATCATGGGTTCCAACTTTTACTTCATTTTTCAATTTTGCTTCCTAATTTTTTTTTTATATTTATAATTAAATTCTTAATCTTTATGACTAATTGCGTTATTGATTTCTACTCTTTTTATGCATATTTTTCTAATTTTGATCTCTAATCTCTCCTCTAATATACTCATTTATTATGCCAAGTCTAATTAATTTCACCGTATGCAAATTGAACTTTTGCTCTGACAATTTACTTGATCTGACACATATTACTTACTATTTTCTTTAAAACATCTTGTGTTTGGACGCTGATTCATGTATGCCTTTAAATTTTTTTTCAAACTTTCCAAGAACATTGTTAGAATTAACTAGAAGTAAGTATCGAACCATAATTGTGATCTGCATCAGTTGATAGGACGGTTAGAGTTAACCTGACTAACTGACTTATTTCGTTATTGCATTACGATTTTACCTATGATTTGAGCGGGCTTAGTGTTAAATCCGGTCGGGTCCATCTACACTACTGTAGAGGTTAATAGAACCCAACGGAAGAAAACCTCTAAAACCCTAGACCTGCTAAATGGTCTTCTTCCTCCTCCTCCTCCCACGATGCTCCGCCGACTCTTTTCCCGGCCACTCCCCCTCCGCCTCCAAACCCTAACCCTATTCTCGTCCTCCTCTTCCTCCTCTCTCCTCCCTCCACCGCCACGCCCCAATCCTCGCCTCCCTTTCTCTGGTCGCGACCCGACTCGAAGCTTCCTCCTCCGATCGCTGAGATTCTACTCGGCCTCTCGAGGCGACGGGGGCGATGACGACGACGGCACCTGGAAGCTCTCTCCGGAGTCCGACGAGGTCGACTCCGTCTTCGGCGAGATCGCCGAGGGCGGCGAGGAGGCCTTCGGATCGGAGGCGGCGGAGGACGCCGTGAAGGGATTCACCGGCGGAAGCGGTGATCCGTGGGCGGAGGGCGCTGCGGCGGACGGTAAGGGCGATGTGTTCGAGGACATTGATCGGGAGGTCGCCTCGAAGGAGGGAGGGGGAGGCGTCGGAGAGGAAGAGTGGGGAACGGTTGAGGGGTACAAGCCGTGGACATTGGGGGAGGATGAGGAGACGGGCGATGTGTTCGGCGCTGAAGAGCTAGGAGAGGGAGGGATCGAAGGGATCGATGGCGGGGAGATTGAGGAGGCTGAGAAGGACGTCGCCGATGAGAAGCACAAACTGGAAGAGAGGGAGAAAGAGCTCTTAGAGACGCTCAAAGGTACTTCGCTTAGATGAACTTCTGCGAACCTTGTAATAATTTGATCTGTTGTAAACATTGTTTGTATGATGAAGTATATGATAGGTCGGGTAGATGAACCATATTCTGCCTTTTCTGTTTACATGAGAAAATTCTTTGACATATATGCAAATAGACGTACAAGGATCTTCAAAGCTTCATATATAAAGGTAGTTATTGGATATCAGGATGAGAATCTGGAGAGGAGAGCTCATGCTATCTGCTTCTGCTTATGCTATCTGACTGAATAGTTCTAAAGCTTAGCAACTTAGACAGCAACAGTAGTGTACTAGCCTTTGCAGGATCCTTCTAGAATTGTATTGGATCCAAGTATACTTGTTTGAAGTTCTGAAATGAACCTATAGATAGGGAGGCAACTCTTAGATTTATATATGGGTTTCCATAGGTTGGTTGACAGTCCTATAAGTTTATTTTGAGGAAACATAAGCTCATCAAAAAGAACTTCCTTTCTAGTTTCTCCGAGACTGGTGTTATGGATTTGTTAGATTTTTTCCTTACCTTTAAGGGGTCTTCAAATTTTGTTGGTATATGCTGATGTTTCTTAGTCAGTCTTATGACTTTACAGTGTTCTACTGGGAAAATATAGATATATAAACATCTGATATTTAGTGAAGCAAGAATCTTGCTAGTTGTTAATTACTTTAGCTTTGTAAGCAGGCCTCTGTTTTGCTGGATAAAAAGTGAAATGATTAAGCGTATGTTCCAAATCAATACATTTCTAGTTTTAGGTCAATATTATTATTGTTCTGAAAGTTCTATCATGAACAAAAATGATATTATCACGGTGTGAATTGTTGCTTAAACACTTAACTCTGGAACAGAAAGTGACATTTATTTTCATTACCCGAGCCGCTGGACAACAATATTGTTTATCCTTTCTATTTCTTTTTATTTGCTGCAAAACAAATCTATAGTTTTTAATTTTATTTATCATATAGAAGAAAATTGTATCTTCGAGGTCAAATTTTACTTATTTAGCATTGAACACTTGCTTCTGTACAATATTGCTTCACACTTGAAAGTGGGCAGTGTGCCAACTTAATTGGACATAAGTAGTTTGACTGGCTACACAAGTCACCTGCAGAAGTGGTGGCAGCTAGACTATTGATTTGTACGTCGTGCATATATCATGTATCCAAAACTTGATAGAGAGAACTTTGAATCTTGCTGACCTGACCTTAATAGTATAAATATTTATGGAATGAAGAAGCTATATGATGATGTATCTCATTGCTCGGTTATGGTATACAAAGATTCTTTTTTGAGTTATCATTTATTTATTTTGTTTAAAAAAATTTCAGGTCCAAATCGGGCTTTCGGAGATCTAATTGCAGCATCTGGAATCACCGAGGATATGATAGACAGTTTGATCCTCTTAAAGGATGTCAGAAATGTTCCAGGGCTACCTCCTTTGAGAGAAATAGAAGACAAAGCTATAGCAAGATTGAATGCAACATCCAGCAGAGCTGAAATTGAGAGGAAGAAACAGGAGGAAATTGCGCAAGCACGTGTAAGACAAGTTGATGAGAAAGGAAGGGCTTATGGGACTGGAAGAAGGAAATGCAGTGTGGCCCGTGTCTGGATTCAGCCTGGGGATGGGAAGTTCGTTGTGAACGATAAGCAGTTTGATGCTTACTTTCCAATTCTGGATCATCGAGCTGAACTACTTCGTCCATTTACAGTGACAAAGACCTTGGGTCTTTGGGATGTAAACTGCACTGTCAAAGGCGGTGGTGTCTCAGGTAAAGTAATCAAATATTGTAAACAGCTCTTTAAATGATTTGCCTGGAACTGGTAAATGCATTTCTGAAATGCCCTGTTAACTGTGGGCTTTTATAGTGTAAATTTAATTCTCTTATTATTACTGTTGATCCAATTTAGAAAAACAAATCTACTTATCTGTGATTAGGTGACGTTGCCATTTTAGCTTCTCCAACAATATTATATAGAGAAGGTTACCGAGTATTGTTAGCGAAGTGATCCACTTCTAATATTTGATACGTGAACCCTTTCTTTCCTTGTGAATATTGCGGCATCTGACAGTATTGCTTGTAGAAAACTGGTTCACTTTGTATTCTCCCAGTGTTGTGGACACATTCTCGCTTAAGAGAATTTAGATGTATTTGCTTTAACAACTTTGCTGCTCTTCTGTTTGCATGCTGCAAACGAAAACATTGTAATATAAGATTTCCTGATTATATGATAGAACATTCCATTGTCACTTGACATGAGATTGCTTTGCTTCATTTGCAGGTCAGGTAGGAGCAGTTCGCTTGGGAATCAGCAGGGCCTTGCAAAATTGGGAACCGGGGCTCCGGCCATACCTCAAAGCAGGTAAACTAGAAAATCAAATCCATTATCATTGAATCTTGATTATCATTTCTTGTTATGCATTTCTAATATAAATCCAACTAAATCCTTGTTTTGCGTTTCCAACACTAAGTAGTTGAATGAATGTATCTGCTAAGGCTGAAATCATTTATGACTTTTGAAGTTAATGACATATTGCATGTGCTTTCACGCAGCTGGATATTTGACAAGAGACGCACGTGTGGTTGAGAGGAAAAAGCCCGGGAAGGCAAAAGCCAGGAAGAGCTTCCAATGGGTCAAGCGATAACATGTACGCAGTTCGCTACATCCTCCAGATCTGTTGCTGTCCACTATGGTGCAACTATTCAAATCAGAGAATATTTAGTGATCCAACTTCTCTGGTAAGCTGTCATTGTTGGCTGTTGGAAGTTATTCTAGATTAATCAACTGTTTGATCTGATAATTAATCGTTATGGAGAGGGCTCCACCGGGCTATTCATCATATAAAGTCTGCATTTTTGTATGTTCTTGTTGAATTCTCTAATTTCTGGTCCTCTAATAGGGATCTTTTTCGGCGGGCTTGCGTGAATATAGGATCTAATAAAGCAATTCACAATTATTTTAGTTCATTACGGAAGTGACTGCATGTAATCTTTTGCTATTACAGTGATTTGCTACATTTTAGTCCATTTTAGGTATTTTGTTGCTTTATTTTAGAGCTAGCACCGGGAGAAATGTAACAGTATCTCCAGCACACAACACAAAGAACGTCAACAGAGTTTTTGTTTGGCAGTGGTTGATGGTGACACCAGCGTGCCATCACGACCTTCGCCCGTTTTTAGCACCTATTAGGCCTTACTGTAGGGTGTAGTTTGTTTGATAAAGTATTGTTTGAATGGTGCTATCAGATGGTCTTTCTACAGTAGAATGAAGAGCAGTGTATTAAAGCTTCTGTTTTCAGGGTCAGAATCTAGTTTTCTCGTTTAGAGAGACTCCTGTTGCTCAGCAAAAGAAGAAGTTGGGCCGAATAGGCTGTTAATCAGGCCCAGCCGAGTCTGAGAGGGCTCGACCCGGTTGTTGCCAGGCCAATCACAGCCCATTAAGAATGATAGGGATCAATTCTTGGACCCTCCGAACATGGGGAGGTCATGTTGAGAAGTTAAACTGTTTTATCAGCTTTATCTTTTCTGTGAAGCACTTTTAGGAAGATGTACTCTGTTATCTTTGCTCGGAAAGAATGTTAAAAAGCTTCAAAGCTCATGGGCTGTCGTAATAATGGATCATAATAATAATTCTGTGTGTGTTGCTTATTGATATTGAAGCATAAGTTGGTCACTCTTGCATATCAGATCAGTAGCATAATGTTTCTGTTGTGCATGGAAGAGAAATGTGCCCTAATCACTTTTCCAATTTGTTGTAATTTTGCAGCGTGGCTTCAACAATCGCTTGTGGGTTGATCCCTCCCTTAAGTTTTGTTCTCTCCCGCTCTCTCTCTCTCTCTCTCTCTCTCTCTACCAGGGAGTCAAACAAAAGGCAAACTTCGAACTGGTATTTCTATTTGTATTTGTAGCTGCAGTTTTTTTTTTTTTTGCGTAAATTATTTGATTCTTAAAAAAGGCTAAAGCTTCTATGGCGGGGAGAAGCGAAAAATATGATTTAAAAATTTAAAAATAGCTTCTATGGGAGTTTATGATTTTGCAGTTGAGATAAATAGTTTGAGAAAATTTGAAGAGGTGTATTATATGGTTATTATATAGATTACTCAAAGGCCAAATATGTCACGCTCCTGGGATGCATGTTTACGTCTACTGGATAGCTGATGACATACACAAAAGAGATATGCTAAGTGTACAATTCAAAAAGAATTATAATTTTTTCTTTAATTCTATTTCCTAGGATTTATTTACTTTTTTAAAAGTTTGTTAATAAATGAAAAATTATAAGAGTAGAAGAGAAATATGAGCAGTTGAATGCTACAAATGTAGAATTACAATCAGGAGTGATTGTAGGATTACCATTGCTGTGTATAAATTATAAAAGGTGTGCAGTTAATTAAATATTACAGTTGTAGCATGCTAATAAATCATGCGTGTATACTAACTTGATGTAATGTGAATCCGTCCAATATAGTGGTAAGAACGGTACTCACAAGAGGGGTAGCTTAGGCATTTTCCATGCAAATAATAAACAAATCCCACGCCGTAAGAAAACTTTTACAGATGATGATCCTCACTAAACGTCTCATCTATTGTCGATGTGCATCATGTGCTCAAACCCAAATCAAATGCGAATCCCTCGTAATCTTTTTTTTCTTTTATTTTATTTTCTTTTCTTTTCCAGATGTAATTTTCCTAATCCAACGCAGAGTAGCGCAATTCCAAACCTCCGAGAAGTATATATATATATATATACAGCCCCCCTAGAAGTTGCACTCACTTTCATCTTCTTCCTCCTCCTCCCCCACCCATATTCCTCTTCTCTCACACGAACAGAAGCGTAAGTAACCATGGATAGATACAGGATCACCCCAACATGCCACACGCACCTCTCTCCTCCCCAGCCCACCAACCTATCCAAACCTCCTCCGCCATCCCTCTCCTCGCCCCCTCTCTTTCGCCTTCGCCGCACCGAAGAGGCCGAACTCGGCATCTTCGGCGCCGAGCGTTACTACGGCGCCGGCCACAGCAGCTCCGCCACGAAGCGCCCCGCCGTCCTGGCCAGCCCGCGCCCCTCCTCCGTCGACGGCTACGGCCGAATTTACCGAAACGAGTCGGCGGGCACCCCCACCGCCTCGTCGGTGGCGAGCTGGAACAGCCACTCGGGGCTCCTCGCCAATGCGCCGCGCTCCGTCGCCGCGTTTCCGTTGAAGGGCCCGCGGAAGGGCAATTACGCCGCCGTCGGGAGGCGGCTCTTCCGCCGCAGCTGCTTCTGCGGCGGCGGCGGCGGCGGCGGCGGCGGCGCCGTCGAAGTCGCCGAGAAGTTCTCCGAGCCGAAGAGCCCGCTTCGGCCGAGCTCCGTTTACGGGAACTCGAAACAGAGCGTTGAGACCACCGTACGCGTCGCAGCTACTGGTGATAGAGAGACGAAGCGCGAAGTGGGTTTCGAGGAGGGGATGAAGGTGAGGATAACGCCCGGGAATTGGCCCAAAGGTGACAACTTTACCCACCGCTCCACGTTGTACTACGCAAAGAAGCCACTTTTACTAGCGGAGATCGGGCGTAGGATGGTGAACAGCGCGGAGAGAGGATCCGTCGACGGGCCACGCGCGCCCGAGAACGCCCCCACCGCCGCGGCGCCCGACGACGCGGCGAGCGACG
Organism: Ananas comosus; assembly: GCF_001540865.1. Lineage (NCBI taxonomy): Eukaryota > Viridiplantae > Streptophyta > Magnoliopsida > Poales > Bromeliaceae > Ananas > Ananas comosus. The sequence continues at coordinate 8,673,047 of NC_033638.1, read as the reverse complement.
CGAGCTCGGACCTCTTCGAGCTCGAGAGCTTCTCCGCGCAGCGGCGCCAACGCGGCTCGCTCGACGAGCTCCTCGACCCGCGGCGGCGCCTCGGCGGCGCGGCGGCGAGCGAGTGCGCGTACGCGCCGAGCGAGGCCAGCGTGGTGTGGAGCGTGGCCACGGCGGAGCCGCCGGGGCTCGACCGGACCGGCTCGGCCCCCGGGGAGCTCCGGTTCGATCCGGCCGAGCGCGACCGGTTCAGGATGTCGCTGCTCAGCTGCCGGTCTGACGAGGCGGTCTCCGTCGGGCCCGGGCCGGTCCGATTCGGGCCCGAGCCGGGGAGGGTTACTGCGAACGGGAAAGCCGGGGAGCTTCGCTCGGTTCGGATACTCGGTCCGGCTCGGGCGAAGTAGACCGGCCGGTTCATTTGGGGAGTTATCATGCGTTAATAAGTAGATTTGGTGTTAGCTATGTTGGTTTGTAGGCTTGATGATAATTTAAAATTAGGAGGGCCATATACTGAGTACGAGCATAAATATATAAATTTGCTGTTAGAGAGCTTTTTTAAATGTAAGTGTTATATCACTATTTCTTCACTATTTCTTTATTTGGTGGAACCGTGGAACCAGTCCGTTTCATTCAAGATTTGTAATATTACCAAATGTTGTATATTTTGTATTTAAAATATCAAGTTTATTACTAACTTATCCAGTCACTTGAGCTGAAAGATTGTTAAAAACTAATATATTTTTATTACTGAACTACTAATAAGTTTATTAAGTATGAAAATAAGCATATCTTATACTTCATGATAATTTAGTATTACTAACACTTACAAATGTACAACAATTTTACTAATTTACGGGCTCTTTTTTTTATCACCATCCAACTTAAATTGAAATGTAATGATTTGAATATTTTCAATAGCAAGCATATAGAATTATCCAAATATTATAAACTGTAATATTAAACGGAACCCCAGGTTCTAAGTTCGAATCCTAGTTGATTTGCATTTTCAGCTAAATTTATTTCTAAAAAAAATAAATAAAGCGAGTAGCATGCTCCCTTTCTTTCAAAAAAACAGAAGAATAAACAGAACCTATGAGTTATTTTTACAAATTATTACCTTTCATGTGGCAAAAATAAGATACAATATAAATAGGAAAATCCTTGTGATAAACAGGCCTTAATTTTCAGGACATTGGCTTGAAAGTTAACCTGATATAAATGGAGAATATATTTGCATGGCATAACATTTGGAGCCTGGAGGGGAGGTAATATGTATGTTCTCCAAATTCAGTGAGGATAAATCCACATTTGAGCCTGTTAATTGAGGGGGGAAAAAAAGACGAATAAATCTAAACAAAAAGGGTTTACAATGTTCTTCTTGATCTTCAGAATTGAATTAGTTATGCCTAAATGAGAGCTCAGCGGTGGCAATTTAGTTTCTTAATTGATGCTAACAAAATCTATTGATCATGTGAGACATATTAGCTTTTCAGATCAAATTTGGAAATAATTAAATCTACATAGAAAATTAGATAGTTATATGATAGTTATTAAGAATAATAGTCTCATATTGAATATGAAGTGAAATTTTGATTTGTATACAATATAGAGAGCGTCTCCACCTAATAGCTTATACTTTTTTAGAATGATCCTGAGCCCTTTAATTGTAGTTAAGTATTATAGTTTCACATGTGGAAGCGATTAAAAGGAACTTAATTGTTAATTTAGATTAATGTCATTTCACAAATACATTTATCTAAATGGAGAGCAACAAAAGATATCATCCAACAATGCTACCCTATGCATGGTGACCTAAAAACCTTATGCATGAAAAAAAAATCTAAATTTTTAAAGATACATAATCCAGTGAACAATAGCACTTTATTGATATGTATCCTAAATTATGGGAAACTCGGTGAATCTGCATGAAGGATACGAATCATCCTAAAAAGGCGAACAAACAAAATGTATATATATATCGAGGTTTATAGCATATATATACACACACACACACACACACTTTATTATACAACTAGCTCTTAATTGATTCCAATGACTTAGTAATCAACATTGTTACATATTATATATACTATATAGTACTTAATCGAGTGGCCACTGTAATTGCCACTTTTAGGATTACTATATCTCCCTCTCTCTCTCTCTCTCTCTCTTTCTCTCTCTCTCTCTCGTCTCTCTCACACAAACACACAAAAGAGGGAGTGTAGACTTTGATAAAATATTGTTTAACATGAGATACAAAGAGAAGCACGTTAGTAGGTGTTATTTTCAAATAGTGTTATCTTATCTATGTCCATATCTTAAATCCGTTACTTTGGATCTAACTCAAATGACCCTTTTAGCCATGATTAATTGGCTAAATTACACTTTGGTCCTCAAACCATTATACAGGTGATGCTCTGATTTTCAGATTTAAATTTTATGATAATTTTATTTTCAAATTTTCTAAATTGTTATAACCAAGTTCTATAAATTCAATTTAGTTGTCTAAATATTAATGTATAGCAAATATTAACTAATGTACAATATTATGATCGATAATATGACAATAAATAAAGTATCATATCGCTTCTCTATGAGCGACACGTCAAAATGTAATTAATTAAATTTGAATATAAAACTCAATTATAATAATTTATTTTTTAAAAAATAATTAAATTAAAATTTAATAATCAAAATGTCACGCATCTTATAATTTGGGAGCCAAATTTAGTCTAATTAAATTCCATATGCCCAAAGTTATTCCAAAATTCCCATAAAATATGGCTTAATTAAGGATACAGGAGCTCCAAGTAGATCGATCCCGGTCACATCTAACGAGCCTAAAATATTATGGTCATGTAACCAAGGTCAAATAAAAAGGGTCCATGGAATAAAAAACTATTAACTACACTCGATCGGTGCATTCCTATGATCGATTATAAAATAATAAAATATTTTTTTTTTTAGAGAGAAATGATTATTTTACATAATTTATATAGTTTTATTTTAAATTATTGTATGTGCATCTCATGTATTGCACTCCATATTAAATAACTAATATTTAAGTTTAAAACTTATATAGTTTTGGTATATATGTAATATTGGAAGCATATTACAAAGTTCAAAGGTGGATTATATATATATATATNATATATATATATATATATATATATATATATATATATATAGTTTTAAAATTAAAAAAATATTCGAACTATATTTATTAATACATAGGCTTTTCAAATGCCGTAAAATTTATTATATTTTTAAGGCTTTTATAATAAAGGTTTTAGAACTGTGGTGTATGAGATGCACTTATACACCGAGTGCATAGAATAATTTCTCCTTGGAATGGACCCACACTGTGTGATTGACCGTGATGCTCCTAAATCGATCTCAACCGTCCAATCCATGCTAGTTCCACCTCGGGAAGGGAAAATTCTAGAATACACCGGGTATATTGGTGATGTGGCGTCACAAACCAATCAAATAACTCATTTTAAAAATATATGTCCCATCATGATTATAAAAAAATATTTTTATTGTACTTTTGTTTGTAAAGAAGATATGTGATTGACTTATTATTGATGACGTGGTGCAAACGTAACAGTGTAGAACTTCTCCTCCGGAAGGGATATGGTACTAGGCTACGGAAATCCCATGACCTATAACATGTGACATGTCCCTATATAAGCTATGGTGAGGATTTAGCCTTTTTTTTTTCTTTTTCTTTTTTTAATGCGAGAGGATGTGTAACATACAGTGGAAAAAATATAAGACAAAAATTTTAATTTACTTAGTTTAAATGACTCGTTTATGATATAATTTTTACAATTTATGTGAACCGTGGTAAATAACTCCGAATACATAATGGGCCCTTTGGTGGGCCTTATTGGTCTTGGGCTTTGGGTGCCACGTGGGCCCACACGTGCATGTGGGTTCCGGAAAACGCACCCAATTGGAGAAAAAATTTGTGTACCGTGGCTCCAAATCCCGAGATGTTCTTTGAGGATGACGTGGATGGCTTTAGGTCCGTGTAAAGATCTCGATCCGGGCCCCAACCGGGGACAAGTTAACCGTCCAACAAGGGATAGTTTCTAGTGGCTGTCACATGCGGGACCCACAACAAAATTCATAAGTTTAATAATTTTGGGATCATGAGTTCGTGAGGTCCCAAAATTGCCACATTACTAGATAATAGTTATCTTATTAATGGAATTGATTTGGCGAGCACAAATTAAAATCACTGTCTAGAGCAGTTGATCAGTTACCTATTATCGTCTCAAAAAAAAAAAAAAAAATTTTCAACTTTTGCGGAACGTGCCGGGCCTTAGCTACTGTTTTTGCCCTAGCCCATGTCGCGAACTTGTCGTGGGCCAAGTTTTCAATTTCAGCCCATTTACAAGCCCGTTATTGACCTTACAAGTGAGTTGGGAGTTGAACCTCATCTCATATTCCTTATGAAATAATCTTTTCTTTGAATCTCACCATAACAAAGTGAGAGGCATTTAATGCCCTCAAACTTTCAAGAGATTTCATTTTGGTTTTCAACTTTAAAATTGTTACAATTTGACTTACCAACAATAAATATATAATTTGAATTCATTTATCTGATGAATCAAGTGGTAGCATGGTACTTTTTCTTTAAAAAAAAAAAGAAAGTAACTATTTATGAACGACTTTAGCGGAAGGACTGAGATTATAATGCGATGTCGCGAAGCCCGGACCTCGACGCTTGAGGCGTGCGGATCGAGTCGCGGGAGCGAAACGCGTGGGAGGCGAAACGCTTGGCTATACTCATATGGGACAAGTTGGGGAGAACTTGTAATGTCCTTGGGGCTAGTGATAGAGGCAACAAGGCATTCGGTTATGGAGCACTCTCGAGGAGAGATCGGTTGGCAAGACGAGATGCACCTAGCTTGGTGGCCAACCTCGGTATTGGGGTTGCTCGTTGGGAACTCGAGGAGTCCGACGAGGGGTTCGATTACAGGCGAAGGGCCGAGCTGTAAGTCTCGCGGATGAGCAAGCTTGGCAAAATGCTTGGATTGGTATTCCGCTGTTAAGTCTGGGAGACTTGTCCAGGGAGAGGACTCGAGAAGGCTGGCTCGGGTGTGCGACACTTGAGCGTCGCGCGGGGATTTTCAAGGTGAAAAAGCTAACCCCGTGACAAGTGCTGAAAATTTTGACTGTAGTTCTTGAATAGATAGAAATGCTGTAAATTAATTATTGGATGTTTATAGATTATCCGCGATTTGCATTAGCATTTGTGCTTATTGCTCATATGAAGCCTCCTTAAAAGTGTCAAATGTCCTGCTCGAAGAACTGATTTTTTGTCAATTTGAACTGCTTCTGTAGCTTCATTGCATCAGTGATGTTCCTGCATCCCATTTTCTGAGTGGCTTTTGATTCCTTCTTGCTTTGGAGATTCAGTAGCACTAGAGAAAGAATCCTCAGATGAGGCCTCCGAAAGCGCTTCGGAGATTGAGGATTCTGTCTTTTGGAGCAGAGAACTGAGTGACTTTTCCTGGGACAGGAGAGACCCACCAGAGTTCAGGAAAGCATCCATCTTCTTATCATCCTCTCTCATTCTTTCTGCGTACTTATCGAAATCGAACACGCAGGGGTTCCGACCGCCGAAGGCAGATTCGAGCTTGTCCACGTCGAAAAGATCGGTCATTATCTTCTGGCTCTCGGTGTCGTCGGAGTATACAAACTTCACCTTCTTGTATGTCTTGTGGTCTAAAAAAGGCTTCACTATCTGTAACAATGATCTTAGTCAGAATACAATAATATGCAACATGTAAGATTACAAAAAGCAGATTTTGATTTCCTTTTTCCTGCATTCTCCTACATTCTTTACCTTCCAAAAAGATTCGAAGATCCTCGGAGGATTGTACAGAATCCCCAACCCCAACCTTTCGGGATAATAGTCTTGCAATACATGAGCAGTTTCGCGAGTCACCTTCACCGACACACTCGCCATCGTCCAACCTTGGAAGTCGATTAGCCACACCATCTGCTCCTGATCGGCCGTCAGACTCAGAATAGCATTCTCCATGCAGTAAACCAAGTACTTGATCTGCCCTTCTGTCGACGTAGTATTCTGATACAACAACAGCAGCAAAATATGAAAAGGTGCAAAGGTAGTTGGAAGCAGTGATGAGCATTTCTTGATATTTAAGACCTTCTTTGATGGTAAATTTCCTACCTGAAATCCGGGTCTCATAACAAGAACAGCTCTTCCGTATTTGTCGACGTAATCAGCTCTATAGATCTTTCCTGTCTCAGCTTCGTGCGAAATATCATCCTAAAAATTGTGAAAAACAGTACATCAGTACAGAATTAGTTTAAGATAATTAGTTCGATTCGACTTTTATAATGTACAAAATTTGAACAAGTATGTTATGAAACATAATCATCAACTCCCTCAAGGTAACACTGCTAAGGTATATGTCTTGTATTTAGCGATGTTGCGTCCCAGATTGAATCTCGGTCAATTTCGTTCTTAAAATTTGATCAGTGTAAAAATTAGGTGCTTATGTTAGTCGATCTAAAGGAACACGACATTCGCATCATCTCTACAACTGATACTCCACCAAAAAGAACAGTGTTCTCAACCAACTCTACAATGATACTGAACAGACTTAGCTAAACATCAAGAGCTAATTTCTTACAGATTACGTATCATGAGTTACCGCAGTGGAAAAGAAAAAAAAAAAAAGTATCATAAGTTACGAAATTGAACGATTTGATGATAGATTTCAAAAAAAATTATGGATTGCTCACCCAACGGATACTTTCGGGCTTGTATTCGAGCCTCCACTTTACAGTTTCTTTCAGCATTTTACTCGCCTTTTCTGCACTCCAGTTTCTGGCTCGCAGGTACCGTGATATACAAGCATCTGAACAGAAGTTCGGTATACGATCAGCCAAAGAACCTATCAGCTTCCGAACTTCATTTATCTGATTGATATAGAACTACAATCATTATATTCTATAAAAAAAAAGCCATGGAAGTTACTTAAGGCATAGAAAAGATCATGGCAATTTGTTTTGACATGTAAGTTTGTGGTTCACTTGATACTCAATATGGCGAAGCTGAAGCAGATGTGTCTACCTTTGCTTGCTGCTCCTCCAACGACGTGGCTTTCGCAGGAGCACTTTTTCTTGATCTTCTTAAGTAAGACATTCTTCAGTAACTGAGCTGAACCACTAGAAGATCTCTGAAACCAGTTTTCTATATATGGCAGTAAAAGTTATCACCTGGAAAAAGTGAAAGAACTCATGAAACTATATATATATACACTGTAAATTTATCGTTGGTTGGTAAAATTTTAGTTAATTTAGTCCTACCACTTTTGCTATTTGAGCATTTCTGTCTATTTGACTGAAATTAATCATAATTCTGCGCACTTCAAGAATATCATTCAAGTAACAAAACATGCTGAAATTCATTGATAAATCTACAATTGCTTCAAAATTAGACTGATCATACAAACTCCTCCCTAAAAGGCCTTCCTAATAGCACCCATATGCGATTAAGACAAATGTTCAATTAATGAGGGAACAAAATCCTAAATCATTATACATTCTAGGAATGCTCGTGTTTCACGTGCATGGTGAATATTAGATAAACTATTATGCATGCACAAACTAACTGAGAAAATAATGAAAGAGACAACGAAATAATAGCCATAAATGAATAGGCTTTAGAACTTACTCTGATAACATATTATCCAAAAAATTGATTCAAAAGTAAACAGTTTAAGATTACTCTTGATGGATGTAAGATCAAGCAATTAATCTAGCTTGCTGAGTAAATAATTAAATTTTTCAAAAAATTGCCAAGATAATATCTCTCAATAATTCAGCAAAGTAAAATAGGAAAAAGAAAAAAGAGAGATTATGAGGAACAAAAAAAAAATTAATACCTTTCAGGTTGTAATCCAAAAGGGAGAATTGGTTTATTGTAAATTCAGAGACATGGACAGATGAAGAGGAGGAAGAGATTTATGGTAATTTAGAAATTTAGATGGGCCGGATTATCGGGTAGAAGCAAAGTCGCCGTGCGTGGTTGACCCGTTTGTTGCTGACTTTGACTTTTCAAACCCCCACCTAATTCGTCAAGGACCGAATCATATTTGAAAACGAGGCACTGTTGCTTGCTGGACCTGGTGCAGTAGACCAAGCCACCTCTTTTTTTTTTTTCTTTTTTAAAGACAACTTAAAATATTTTCCTGTAAACTTTACAATAGCATACACATCCTGTGAACTTTAAAAATTTGTAAGTATATCTTTTCACTAATTTAAAAGCATTCGGTTTAAAATATTGTTGAAGAAATTAAAACAGCTTAGATTGTCTTCATTATTGTATTAAATTGATATTGTCCGTTGGCTTAAAAGGACCATCATCATGTTCTGTAACGGCAGGTCAGATTGGACCGAGTCACGTTCGAAATAACGGAAGGTCGGGTTAGGCCAAATCATGTTAGAAGTAGTGTGAGCCTGGTTAGACCGAATCACAATAGAGATCTGTAGGCGCCGTGTCTGCACACTTTAAATAAATTATTTGTGTATTTTTAATAATTCAAAATTTTAGAATTAATGATTAGCGCCAACAATCTGACCCTCTACTCCCTCCCCCTATTCCCGCTCCTCACCTCACTGGCCCTACTAATAATGCCTAATATTCCTTTTCTTTTCTTTTTTTTTATATAAAATTAAAAACTAAGAGAGCCACATTTGGTTTACTGAGTCCCTTTTTAGCAACACCCAAGATGTCCTTTTCCTTCCTTTTTTTTTTTCAAAAATACTAGCTCCAATGTGTGTGCATAGATGTGAGTGAAGGTATTTGTTCTCCTTTGATTCTTTGAGATAGTGTTTGGTTCGGGAACAAGGGGGGGAATAAGCCCTTGTTCCCCCCTTTGTTCCCAAACGCAATTTTGGTTTCCGGGAACAGTAGTTCCCGGGAATCTGGAACTAGCTGGTATAAGGCTGAAACTGCTGTTCCACCCGTTTTCTGGAACAAACTTGTTCCTTGATGAGAACAAGATTAATTAAAATCTAAATTTAATTTTAATGGCAGTAAATTATTAATTAATCTAATTAATATATTTAAATTATTATTTATTACTTAAATAATTAAATAATTTAAATAATTTATTATTTATAATTAAATATTAATAATTAGATAATTATTATTATTAATTTATTATTTATAATTAATTATAAATAATTAATAATATTCATTATTTTTTTATTAATAATTATTATTTTTAATGACAATCGATATTATTATTAATTTATTATTTATAATTAATTATTAATAATTAATTATTATTATTATTTATTATTAATTATTAATAATTTTTATTCTTAATAATTAGATAATCGATATTATTATTAATTTATTATTTATAATTAATTATTTATAATTAATAATAATTATTATTTATTAATAATTATTAATAATTTTTATTCTTAATAATTAGATAATCGATATTATTATTAATTTATTATTTATAATTAATAATTTATAATTAATAATAATTATTATTTATTAATAATTAATTAATAATTCTTATTCTTAATAATTAGATAATGGATATTATTATTAATTTATTATTTATAATTAAATAATAATAATTATTATTATTTATTAATAAATATTAATATTAATTATTATTAATAATTAGATAATCAATATTATTATTAATTTATTATTTATAATTAATTAATAAGAATAATTAATAATTATTATTATTTATTAATAATTAATAATAATAATAATAATAATAATAATAATTAATTAGATAATCCATATTATTAATTTATTATTTATAATTAATTAATAATTATTATTATTATTTATAATTAATTATTAATAATTAATTTCTTATTTATTTTTAAGTAATATTTTTATTACTATTAATTACATAATATAATTTTAATTTCAAATTATAACTCTTATTCCTCTTGTTCCAATCTAACCATCCAAACACTATTTACCTTATTCCTAGGAACAACCCAATTTTCATCCAAACGCAAAATTGGTCTAGTTCCTGCTTATACCTGAACTTGTACCTATCCCTAGAACTAGCAGTTCTTACTTATACCCGAACCAAACGCAGCCTGAAGTTACTGTTGCATCTCTGTTCACTTCCCTGTTTATTGTATTTATTATGAAGTTGTACAAGCTCAAAAAAAATTTCTTTTCTTTGAAAATGTTGCCTAATCATTTGACATGAAACCGACACTGTTAGCGGAATTGATTTTGGTCGCTATCCTCTGACCAGATCTATTAAATTTGATCTAATTCCTATCAAATATGTTAGATGAAGAAAAGTTTGAAACACCGACCATTCCTAGAGCAAGTGGTAAAGGGTTTGATGGTTGGTACCCGAGATTCAAGTTTGAATCCTAATTAATTCACATTTCCAACTAAATTTATTTCTAAATAAAATAAACGAAGCGGGTAGCGTGCTATCTATCTCTCTCAAAAAAAAAAAAGAAGAAAGGTTTGAAACTGATTTATGTCGAAGCAAGTTTCATTAATTTCTTTTTGGAATCTTACTTTGATTGAAGGAATGATTAAATTATGTGATGTGAAAGGAATTGCTTCGAATTGTCGCAAGTTAGGCATAGTAATATGAAAGAGCAGATCTACATTGGAATAATACTCAAGTCGAGGTCAATTTGTTTTCTGATTAAAGCATAATCCAATATGCTACAAAAAAAAAGAGATTACACAATTAACAAGTGTGGCATCACTTTTTGGCCCCAAAGAGAATTTGTCCTAAAGTAATTCCCTCTTAGATTTAGTCTTATCCTCAATGATTTTTTTTTTTCTAGCAACGCAAGAAATACTTTTTTTGAGAAATAGATAGCAAGCTATCTGCTTCATTCATTAGGAAAATGAATTAGGCTTACATAATGGAGGCAGCCGAGGCCTCCGGACAAAAGAGAGAAACTAGAAATAAAACAAAAAAACTATAAACAGGAAAAAAAACGGCGAAGTCAACCAGGAAAATAGGAAAGAGGTAGATCAATACCAAACGTTCAGGGTCAGAGTTTCGTGATCCAGGATGTCAGCAGAAGTCTAACACGTTCTAGTGCACGGGTAGTGTTGGGAGGTTTCGCACAGAAAAGACAGTCATTCCTTTCAGTCCAAACAACCCACCAAATACCAGTCCAAACAACCCACCAAACAACGCATGAAATGTTGTTTTGATAGTTAGCGGATTCTAATTCTGTAGTGCGGTTAGTAGCGACATGTCCCTCGTTCCGAGTGTTCGTGGGTTCGATATCCTCCATTGCCTGGTTTAGTCACTTTTTTGCTAAAACCGCGTTAAAATTTCAGGTCATCGCGCATTTATCTAACTATTTTGTTGCATTTTTCACATGTTTCAACACAAGAACCCAGAGAGGAATGCGAAGACACATTTCAACAATAATATTCAGTACCGAATAATAGATTCATTATGGCTTAAATTCTTGTGGTATTCTTGTCTGAGTACAATTTCCAAGCAAAAGGGGACTGTTTGATTAAAGGAGACTACATTTTCCTGATTTCCTGCCTTGCTCAGCTGTTCAGTTTAGATCTTTTCAGGTATGCTGGCTCTCTTATTTCCGCGATTCTTTGTCTCAAGATTCTCCTGGAACCAATTATGGGACTCTTTAATATACTCTTCTTTTTTTTTAAATACCTTCTCTTCTTTTAACTTGAAATGAAAGACAGCGAGCGAACTTTGAAACAAGGAAGTATCAATCGCGGTAACTCGCCTTGCTCAATAGGTTAACATGTTAGATACCCAAACCTACAGGTGCTCTTGTGTTTGCCAAAACGTTTCATATCTTCGACACCTGCTTCTTCTCAATTCATAATTTCTGTTTATAATAAATGCTTTAATCTCTATAGGGTACTTGGGACGACAAGGAATGTCCGAGGAAACGCCCCTCACGACGGCTTGGACCTTAAGGAATTCCTTCCTGCTGATGATACGTCAAATATATATATTTCAAGGTATGAAAGTTCATATAGAATATTGACGTATCAAACTAATAATAAAACACTTTTTAGTACATACAAAATAACTATTACATAAAATTTTATCACATATATCCAAAATACTAAAAAACTCACATACTAATTTCACTATTCAATACACCCTTACTCTCTACACTGTGCCTCACCACACACACTACAATTTCATAATGTACTCTTTACCACTTCACCACATTTACTTGGTATGGAGGTCTTACACCTATTTATAGGCCCAAACCCCAACTCACAACTTAAACACTTTAGAGTATTTTAGAACACTTATTTCTAGAGTTTTCTAGAGTGCTCTATTAGTAAGTAGAGAGAGCATTTATTTCTAAAACACTCTAGAGTACTCTATATAAAGAGAGAGAGAGAGAGAGAGAGAGGCCTCTTTTAATTCATATGCTCCTAATTGTCCTTACATGTAATTGGCGTTTCACTTCAAGTGTGTCCGCAATGCATACGCAATTGGAACACCACACAAGAAAAGGATTAAATCTTATACGAAGATCAGCTCTTCATTTGTAACGGTTATGCCTTACTGTATATGTCACTACCGTTTGTAGTTCATGTTTTTATCATCAGTGGTTTTTAATCTAATTAGACTTTAATCTATTGGTTGCAACTTTACAAATAAATAAGTCTTTTTATAATTAAGCACGTCTTTATATTTTTATTTTGCTAAAAAATTAAATAACAAAAATATATATTTTATATATATTTATTTATTCATATATATAAATATAAATTAAATAAACTATATAAATATAAAATATATGTATTCGAACTGTTATTGAGCCGAACACGAGCGAGCTGATCCCAGCTCGTGTTCGGTTCGTTTATTAAACAAGCTGAAAAATTCACCTTGTGTTCGGCTTGTTTACTAAACGAGCAATTCGATCCCGAGCTCATTTTGAATCAAACACGAGTTAGTTCGCGAACGGCGAGCCGGATTGCAACCCCTAATTTGTAGTGCCTATGTATCTTACACAAGCCCAAAGAAGAAACTCAATGCCCTAAACATTTACAGGGGCCAATCAGATATACCTCAATATTCCCAAACTTCTTTTAAAAACTTTATATGGGCCTTTTACACGCCATATGGGCCACCCTGGGCTATTTGGTTTTACTATCTGTACAGCATCTGAAAGCCCGATCCAGCCCATTTGCAGACTTTTGTTTAAGATGCACATATAGCCTTATTAAGGATACTCGGCGGATCTTGGGGCAGAAGGGATCCCCTATCTCCCTCTCTATTTACTTGGAGGGTCGGGACGAATTGATTTTTATTCTATATTTCGTCCCCCGTTAGAACATATCAGAGTAGGAACAAAGTTTTGACAAATCGCTCCTCTCGCTCCGTATCCCTAGTAGATTAGAGCAAATATGGAACGGATTACTTTTGTCTTTTATTTTTAGCCTTCCATTACTGCCTCTTTCTAGGGGATATGGGCAAGAGCTACATTAACTCGGATCCATTTGCATGCCTAAGATTTATGGTATAAAACTATTTCCGGCTTATTTCCTGCACGGTATCGAATCCTTTCTGATACTATTCCACATGCTATTATATTATCTTTTTAAATATTTCCTTTATTAGTCAATGTCGCGTGATTTACTTACTCAATCCAGGTTTTCCCCTTTTAGATCAATACGTTTGATGATATTTTGAATTTATTTAGCTTTATTCTTATAAATTAAAAGTTGAGAAAAATTCCAGTAAAATAAAGGTTACCTCAACTATCATTCGTTTTGATGTAACTTTCCTAACTTCAAAATTTTTTATTTCACTATCGAACATTTAAATTTATTTGATTTGAGCCGGGTAGTGATCCTTTAACTTCCAAACTCAAGCACATCGATTATTTTTATCAGTTTAGTTAATATATTTTATATAATTCACATAACAATTAACATATTAAAGTAAGATACTAACTTAAATTTTATAACCAAAAATTATCAAATTGTTTAAATTAATTAAATATAAAATTTGATACTAGAATTAAAAAAGAAAAATGGGATAGCTGAATCAAAATACTCTGCAGTTCTAATAATTATATTTCTTGTCCTTCCTTTGATCTAGGGACCATTTCTTAGCTGCATACTTAATGTTGATGTGTGCAGGGTACCACAAGTTGCAAGTTGCAACAAGTTGCTGAGAAAAACACATGGATGTGACTCTTGAGCACCTGGTCAAATTTTGCTGCGGCACCCATTAAAGTTGTTGAGAAAAGGCCTATCCACAAGTATCGACATTGCAAACCCCATTGAAAGAGAGATAAAGATCTAAGGGATGATTATTTTTATACCCCTCAAAATTTCAAAAATATTTTAGAAAGAACTTCAAAAACCACCCCCCGTGGTTTCATACTTTTTTATTTTAGTACCATGTGATTTAAAGTGTATCAAGTTAGTATCATGTGGTTTCTCACTTTATCACTTTAGTACCCTGTGGTTTAAGGTCTATCAAGTTAGTACCTTGTGGTTTTGCACTTTATCACTTTAGTACTCTGTGGTTTCACACTTTATCACTTTAGTACCCTATGGTTTAAAAAATCACATGATACTAATTTGATACAAAATTAAAACCACATGGTACTAAAGTGATAAAGTGCAAAACCACAAGGTATTAACTTGATACACCTTAAGCCACAGGGTACTAACTTGATACATTTTAAACCACAAGGTACTAAAGTGAAAAAAATTAAAACTACAAGGAGGGTTTTTGAAGTTTCCCCAATATTTTATTTATTTATTTATTTTAATATATTTTTTATATGTTCTTTTATTATTTTAAAATATTCCTGCAGTTATCATTCATTAAGTTAACTTAGGTTAAATATAAATTAAATATCTACCGAAGTTATAAAAAAAAAAATAAAATGTCTTTTTTGTCCTTAACTTAAGAGCAAATAAGAAATATTGGTAATGACAGAAGGGTATATTTGAAAAGACAAAAAATTAAAATACTTCTTGTGTTCCTAACTTAAGAACAAATAAGAAAAGTTAGTGATGATAAAATGGTATATTTAAAAAGAGAAAAATAGTAATTTTATAGAGATAACACTATTGTAAGGAATATATTGAAAATAAATTGGAACGTAAAATAATCTTGTAAGAAGAATAAATCAGAAAATTGAAAACTCTTTAGGAGTATATAAGCAGTTGTCCCGAGATCTAAAAACCTTTCACATCATCGTTGGTTAGGTGGGCTCTCCATTTCCATGTGAAGGGGTTTCTTGAGCAACAATACACCCTCCTTTTTTAGGTTCACAAGAAAAGGTATATTGTCAAAGTATTTTTCATTGTTGTTAGAATCTAATAAGAGTCTCAAACATGATTAGATATTAATATAAATTTATTTTGTCGTGTAATTAAATTTTGCTTTCGCAATATCAATTCTGTTGCAAAAATTAGATGTGAGTTTTACAGATTCTAGGATCCAAACAAGAAATGAGTGCTGTTGTAGGGTCATTAGCAATACTATTTTAATAAATATATAACATAATATAAAGATGTTGATTGATTTTCACAATTTAAGATGCTACATGTGACTACTAATATAACAACAGACAATTTATAAAAGATTCTGTTGCAAAATCGTGTCTTTATTGTAACACTTGTACTGTGTTATATATTTCAAAGCAATCTTAATATGTCATGTTAGCTGATAACCAGCCTAAAAATAAATAGTATACTAATTTATTAGTTCAATGATTTTTTAAAAAAAATTTTGCTTTTCCATTTGTATGCAATTTATAAAATTTTTAATTAGATATTATTATTCTTATACAGAACAATCAAAATAAAAAAAAAAAGAGAGAAAAAAAAATTTGTTAGCCGATGTAGGTCAACAATTACAATAAGAATCCAGGGCTTTTGTATTAAGATTGCGACACTAATTTTCTTTTGACCACTTTGCGTAACAGCCAAAATCACCCTGAAATTTTGTCTAATTTCTTTATACTAAAAACAATTTTGACCCAATTGGATCCAATTACTCTCCTTGTCTTATTCTCTGTCACCATCAAAACAGATCAAATCCAACACTACCATCCACTCCCAATTTTTTAATGGTCTTATATCCCTTCATCTTTACAGTGTACTATGAAAATTTAAAATACTTTTTTTTTTCCTTTTTTACAAGTGATACCTCCACTAATGTCTTTTATTAAATGAAAAGGATTAGTTTGTTACGCACGTGAGGTTCTTTCGGCTCCAGTTGAGCCTATGTGGCTACAGCTAATGATGTATGAAAAACTAAGTCAAAAATGAAAAATATACTCCTATTTATATTCTTTGAAGTGTGTTTTAATCACTTCAAATCCCTCACTCTTTGAAGTGTTTGAGTGTTTCCCTCCCCCCCGAAATTATTATTTGTGCTAAAGAGGACTCAAAATATTAAACTAACAGGGATCAAACCTATCTAAACTAAGTAAAAATATTAAATACCTTCACATTATACTTGTGGCAACATTTTTGTACGTAATATGTAACTATTATGTTAGCTTAAAAGGATCGGTATTTTGTTTTATGATGGGATGCCAGATTGGACCGCGTCACGTTCGAAATGACGTGAGGTTGAATTAAGCCGAGTCATGTTCGAAATATTATAATGCTGGATGGACCGAGTTATAGTTAAAATTCGTTGGCGCTGCGTTCGTACACTTTAAGTAAATAAATTATATATTTCTAACAAACTCGAACTGTTGAGATTAACAATTAGCACCAACGATCCGACGTATTATTCTTAGACGGAGGTTTTATGCTCAATTTTTACATCTGCTCTTCAGTGGCATATTACCGTTATCTTTATTATCACTATATGTGGTATAATTTATCAGATCTTTCACCTGTATATGAATATAAAAATAAATTGAATAATATATCAACTGGGTGGTTCACGACTAACACGTTGAATCTTGTCCATGCAACACATTTTCCGTTCAACATCAAATAATTAATGTTGGTGGATATAGACCGTCGGTCCAGTTCATGTCCATTAAGAAGACGGATAGAGACTCCACGCCTTAAGCAAATCCAAAGGGACAAGTGAAGCTTATTCTGACTCCAAAGCATCCGTTTGGTTCGGGGTTGAGGGGTGGAATAACTTTTTAACTCCAAAGTTATTTCCAAACACTCAATTTGGGGGTGGAGCTACACCACCCCACCCTACTACTCTAATCAAACAAAATACTATTTTACCCATTATCCTTTTTATCCCACCTACTTCAACCAAACACTATTTTATCTATTATCTTTTTATCCCACCTACTCCAACCAAACACTATTTTATCTACTATCGTTTTATCCCACCTACTCCAACCAAACACTATTTTATCTATACCTGAACTAAACCTAATTCTCAACCAAACATAAAATTACTCTAATCCCACCTTAACCTGAACTTAACTCTATCCCTGAAATAACAAGTTTTTATTTAACCCCAAACCAAACGGTGGCATTTTCAGATGCAAATAAAAAATAATAATAATGCAACACATAAATTAATTTGCATATAATACATCAGTATTTTAATACATATAAGTCTTGCGAGGTAATCTTGTAGAGCTGTCAACCGTAAGCTCTTAGTCAACTACACTAATTATGATCAATCAATTTTCTAATTCTTATTAAAATGTTCTTAACTTTTAACGTTATTAATTTAATTTAGAAAGAATTTTGACACAACTTTAGCTTTTTCATTGCTCCATGACTAGGAAAGGAGTTTGAAATATCTTTACATGCCTCTAAACAGGCATTTTGATTCTCTTTAACCTGCCTAACAGGTTTATTGAGAGAGAATATTTGGGTGCTTTGAGACATAAGCAAGCAAAAAGAAGATTATATTAGGCTTTAAACATACAAGATGTAGCCACTTTATCATTAATTAACATTCCAATCGTAGACGGTTTTGCTTACGCACAAAATAGCAAATTTGTATAATTCGGCCACTGACTTACATTCAATTTTTCTTTTTGATAAACTCTAACTCAATAACTTAAGATCAGAAACAAAACAACATATAGAAACAGAGGGTTCTTCGCATATATTGTTTATACTAGTGAAGGACCCGCGCGTTGCGGCGGAACGATTCTGCAGAAATAAATATATAAATAAAATAAATAATAGTAAAAAAAAAGAGTCAAAAAATTGTATAAAAAAATAACTAAAAAATAAACAACTATTGTTGTAATAAAATTATAAGAAAGATTAAAAAAAATAAAGACAAAAATACTAATAAGAAATTATATATAATTATATTTATAATTATATATATTATAATTATTATTATAATTATATATAATTTTTAGAAAAATTGATTTATTGTTCTTACATTTTGACTCTATTTTTTTTTTATCTATCATATCCTTTTATTTTTATTTTTTTTTACTTTTTTTATGTTTCATTTTTAAATTTTCTTTCTTATTTTTTATATATTTTTAATAATTCTTTTATTCAGCTTAATTAAAATTTATATTTAATACAAATAATTTAACTTATTTAAAAATTATTTATATATTTTAAATTTTTATAAAAATAAATAAAAATTTAGATTGAATTAAAAAAATTTATAAATTTTTTTAATCATATATTAAGAGAACAAATATATAAAAATAATTAAAAAGAAAAAGTAGAAAGAGACAAAAAGAGATAAAAAAAAAAAAAATCCCTTCTCTCTCCGTCTCCTCTCCCCTCAACTGGGTCCCGCCCTCTCCTCTCCTCTCCTCTCCTCTCCCCGCGCCACGCGGCGGCCCGCCGAGCGCGCCCGCCTGCCGGCGCCCCGCGCGCCGGCGCCCCGCGCGCCCGCCTCTCCCTCTCCTCTCCCTCTCCTCTCCCCGCGCCACGCGGTGCCCCGCCCCACGTGCCCGCCTGCCCGCGCAGCCCGCTCGCCCGCGCCACGCGGCGCCCCGCCACGCACGCCCGCCGGCCCGCGCCCCGCGCTCGCCCCTGCCCGCGCCTCCGCTCGCCGCCACCTGTCCCGCCGCGCCCGGCGCCGGCTCGCGCTTCCTGACCGCGCCCCGCGTGCCCGCGCCACGCGGCGCCCCGCCACGCGCGCCCGCCTGCCCGCGCCCCGCGCTCGCCCCTGCCCGCGCCTCCACGCTCGCCACCTGTTCCAAAACTGAGAATTCATGTATGTTATAGATAGATAGATATAGATAGATATAGATATATTTGTGCAGCTCAGTTTAGGACAAAGGATAATGGATTCCAACAAAATTGAAACTATATATTTCGCTTACATAAAACTGCATACATGGTTTAAACACCCCAAGTTACTATTACAGTAGATGGATCAGACTACGCAACCTACCGATCCGGCGCAACTACTTCAAACCCTAAAGCCCTATACTTTTTATACCAAGGTTGATGAGATGCATCCTCATCAAGGGAGAAGAAAAAGAAATTAAAGGAAAAAAAAGAGTACAAATTAAGTGCACAGAGGAGATCACCTAAGCCCAAAGTTAGAAATTTTCTACTCTAACTGGGAGGACGCGCACTTTGCTTCGATCAAAATCGCTAAATTTCTACTCCGTAGAACCAGTTAGCGCCGTCGAGCTTGCGTATCGATTCACCGATCCCTATCTGCAGCGGGTTAGGGAAATCCGCCGCACAGATATTAAAGCTCACGCCGCAGTGGTTCAGTTGGTCTAGCGGGTTTAGTTCTTCACAGTTGAAGAACTGCTGCTGCTGCTGCTGCTGCGTTAAGTTGCCGACTTCTTCAAATACACCGCTGCCCGTCGCATTTCCCGACCCAAGGAAGTTGTTACTGATCTGAATGCTCGGTTGAAAGGAATTGTTAGCATTTACGTTACTGTCGTAGAAATTCATCAGCTTGTCGATCGACTTCTGCCCGTCAGCAGGAAGGCCGTAATCCGTGATGTCGAGCGGACTTCCTCTTGATCCTGGCGCACTCGGTTTCGGCTGGGGATTATAGGGCGCCGAGAAGACAGCGGGTTTATTTTCGAAGATCGGCAGAGAATTGGACGATGCCCCAATACCCTGAGGAAGACTGTTTTGGTATAGACAGATATACTGGTGGCTGTTCCTCAAGTTCCTGTCCGAGAAGCCAAAGCGAGAATTGTTGTGCGGGCACTGCACGTTATCGCAGGTGTAAACGCGCTTGCTCATCGCGGGTTCGCTCTCAACGGCACTCCTCTTTTGGATGAATTCCGTATCAGCCTCTTCCTTCACCAGCATCGATACCGCGCCTATGTCTTTAAAATTCCCCTCATCCTCTTCACTCCTCCCATAATCGAAGCCTTCGACGTCGTACTCGCTGGAGCTGCTGCTATTACACGATAGGGCGCCCGTCACGCCACTCTCGGCAGACGTGGGAGGGCAGGCGTTTGGGTTGAGCTGCATGTACAATTCCTCCTCCTGCTTGACGACCGCAAGCCACGTCACGCTCTCCTTGGCGGTCATCTTGTCCTGGAGGCACTTCGACTGTCTGACGAGCCGTCGGATCTTCTCGATATCCGGCGACATGTGCTTGATGACCGCGGTCAGGACGCCGACCTTCCACGCCTTCTTCAGATCATGCGGCTTCTTGTATGGCGGCGGCAGGGCCTGGTCCTTGGGCATGCCCAATTGTGCCCACCACTCCTCCCCGCCGGTGGGCCACCACGGCGGTGCAATCCCCTTCTCGAGGGGGAACCGCCGCTGCGGGGGATCACAGTGCTGCATCAGTGCGGAGAGCAGCGAGTGCAGGCTGGCAGGCCCGCTGCCGTCCGCCTCATTGCCCGATCCAGGGACGGCGTTGTCTGCCCGGTACTTGGCGATTGCTGCAGGCCCGTTCCTGTCGAACCGCACTCTCTCCTTCCACCAAGCTCTTAGATTATCCGATGCGCCGCTCACCGGCTTGCCCTTCTCCGGGATGATGCCGTAGACGAAGCCTTGCGCATTGCACACCTCCATCATCTTCAGCATGTACTTGAGAATCCCGTCCTGCGCTCGCGACATCTTCTTGCGGCGCGCTTGCTCCTGCGACGCACGCTGCTTCGACCAACCTGCTGAAGCTGCTGCTGCTGCTGCTGCTGCTGCTGCTGCTGCATCGCCTTGCTCTATGGCGCGCTCTTGCTGCCGCTCCTTCAACCGCTTGAGCCGGAGGCGGTCGTGCCACATGCGCCTCTCGAGCTCTTCGATGTCGACGTCGTCGTCATCGCTCTCCTCTGCCTCAGCATAGTTCTCAGGGGGAGGGTCGACGAGATCGCCCTCTCCCATGATGCAATCGCCAGCAGAAGGGCAGCGGAGGCCGTCGTTAGGTAGGTTCTTCGCATTGTCGGACGGCAGCAGTTGTACAACATTTTGGAGTCCCGGATAGACTTCCATCAGTAAACTGCCCATCATTATGAATACAAAATAATCAGGGATTCAGATGCAAAAAATCAGAGATATATACTGTCCTGCAAAACAGAGTATTAAGAAAAAGGGTCAGATGATATCCATTATATAAGATTATAAACAATCAAAAGAGTATGAGTTTACACTGAACAAAATCAAAAGCACACAGCAGAGGGAAGTTCACATACTGGATATGTATTTAGCTAGCAAATTTATTCTTAGAACAACCAAACCACACGGAATTGATAGTAAATTGAAATCATCATACCAATTAATGTGAACAAGAGAGAGTAGAAGTAGAACAAATTTTGCTGAGCACAAATTCTTAGCAACAAAAGATGAAAGATAATCTGTTGTCGTTAATTTCAAGCCATTTTAATCGGCAACTGAAAAAATAAAAATCAGCAAGTAAAAATAAATTTATATTTCTTTTTCCACACTAATTAAACCATAAGTAATTGAGCAGATAAATTGATTCCATTCCCAACAAATCCCCTAACCACATATTAAAACAACATAATCTTTATGAACAAAAGATGGGTAATAAGTTTAGTTTGAGGAAGCAATGGAACTCCCACTAAAATTCCATGATAGAACATGAGAAGAGCCAAAAAGGAAAAGAATTAGAGAACATCTCATGACCCAAATTGTTCTCTTTTTTTTTAAAAAAAAAATAATAGAGGAGATTGTGAACTCCATTATCACACAAATCTTAGTCGATTCAGTTTAAGAGAAAAAAAAAAAAAAGAAAGAAAAGAGATGGGTTGTTTTCAAAACAAGTTAAAGAAAATGTTTTGATCCAAAATGAAGAAACAAAAAGAACAGAGTGTACAGATCATACAAAAACCACCAACTTTGACTGCTTCTTATATGAAGTATACTCTAAGTTTGAGCTCAAATCGTTGACTGAAACTCTGCAGAGAAACACAAGATCAAATATATAAAAACCCAAAAGAGAATAAAAGGTGAAAGGGATTAAAAAAAAAAGAAGTGATCATTAATGAGAAAAGGCACCCAGATACGAATTGGGTTCATGGGAAATCGCTCCAAATCCATCTCTAATCCCTATTCCTAACCTATTTTCCACTAAAATCATTCCAAAACAGTAAAAAAAAACAAATAAAAGGAGATAATAGGAGACTTAAATGGATTAAAAAAAACCTTTTTTATAAATTTGTTGTGGTCTCCGAGCTACTCCACTAATAAAGCTCCCTCCTTTTCGAAGCTCTGGGAGAAAAAAAACAGAGGAAAATGGTGTGCGAGAGAGAGAGAGAGAGAGAGAGAGAGGATATGACATGGGGGAATGGAATGGAAACAGGAACAGAGATAAATAGGTGGAAAAGAAAAATTAAAAAAGGCAAGTGGGGAGTGGGGACAGGGGAGGGTTCGCATGTGATGTTGAGGCAATTGCGCGGAATGGGGCGCAATACATAGAGAGAGTGTGAGATTCGTCAAAAGTATAAGGGCTAAAGTGAAAAAAGGGCAAAACCGTAGTTGAAAACGCACAGTAAACGCGGTTTTGGTGACGGCGGGGACAGCGGTTAAAATTGCAAGTGTGGGGCGTCGTTCGCGCGGGATTCGCGTCGAACGCGTGTGCGACGTGCGTTTGGGTAATCTACATGTTAATGTGTACGTATATCTATCTAATTTTATCAAATACGAATTGAACCCAATAAATTTTTCCATACTAAATAATATAATTTTAAATATAAATACAAAAATAAAAATACGAGGATTTGAATTCAAATATAAATTTTTTATTATATCCAATCCAAATCTGACTCAAGCCCAAAATTATTTTAATTTCTATTTATATATATATATATATATATATATATATATATAAATATCTGATATTATATTTTAACTTGTATTTTAAAAATTTAGATTTAATGTAATGTATTTTAAAATATTATAAGGAAAGTAATTGTTTCGGGTTCGATTTTGAATTTTTTAGCGGATTCAGATTCGGATTCGAATTTTTGAAAATTCGCCAAGAATCCAACCAGTATGACATTCCTAAGATAATCCTCCTGTTATTACAATTTTGCCCTTTTTTATTTATATATTTTTTTTTAAGGAATGTAAGTACCATTTTTTGTCCATCTGAAAATAAGCAGGAATAAAATTTGACCGATCCACATTAAGTTGTTAAGAACTCTAGTACAGTTGCATGTGAGAACTTAAAAAAAATTTTCAAGATTTTTCTTTACAATCATTCAAACTCCAAAACAAATATCTGTCAGATATTTTACCTTGCTCTTCTAAAAGTATTTATGCGGATTTCAGGATTGATGGCGCAGAAATCGATAAATCTTTTAAAATTTTTATTTTTCTAGAAAATATATTTATTAGGACTTTTGGGAGCTCATGACTTTTCCTTCTGGCTTGTAGTTTCATGTCACTTAGCATCTTTCTATTTGCTTTATGGACAACGATTGGCCTTTAAATAAAAGTGGCCTTCACCCCCCTCAAAGAGTGGTGAGCTTGCTCACTTTCGCGAAGAAGACGAGCGCTGCACGGGCTAAACAAGCGAATTAGTTTAAGTCCGTGACATACAACATAAGTAGGATGACGAAACACTTGGACAAATACCATAAGCAACAAGTTATTATTTAATTTATTTAATAAATAAAGCGGATGTTTTAATAGCTTTTCTGAAAGAAAAGGGAATATTTATATAAATCATCGGAAGGTGGATCCTATTTATGATTATTATGATCCTAAGATCTCAACGGTTTACGTTGGCAGAACTGCAGATAAATTTTAATGATTTGGCCTGTAATATACAATATAAATAGTGAAACATTCTCATTGCCTTTAATTAATTTTCTGATCCTCATTTCTATTGTTGACAATATATGATATTGCAAAAGGGTGCCATTTGTACATATTGCATGATATATATGTTACAATTATTCCTTTGGGAACCCTAATAAGGCTAAATTAGTGAAATTACTCCATGGTCCAAATGTTGCTCACTAACGTGTTATTTAGTTACTGATATACGAAAGGGAACTGATCGTTCCTAGCAGAAGTGGCAAAAGGATTGGTGGTTACTACCCGAGATTTCAAGTTCGAATTTTAATTGATTCATATTTCCAGCTAAATTTATTTAATAAATAAAATAAACGAAATGGATAATATACAATCTTTTTCTCTAAAAAAAAAAGAGATATATAGTGGAGGACATGTATTTAATAGTTTTAAACCATATATATATATATATATATATATAGTTGAGCTAGAATACTATTGATAGCAAACGGTAGAGGATCAAAATGGCAACCTAAGAGGGGGGTGAATTAGGTTTCTAAAATAAAAATCCAAATAATCAAGCAAATTAAAAAAAACGATGCAAATAAAAGAAATGCAAACTCGAAAAGCACACGATCAATTTGTTTCGAGGTTCGGCACTTTGCCTACGTCCCCGCCAACTTCTCAACACTCGAGAATGTTGGATCTCCACTAGATGATGCTTTTGCGGGCAAGCACCAAGCCTTCACATCAACTCCTTCTTCTTTCAAGCTTCAAGAATTTGCTTTTCTCTCTTTTTACAAGATTAAATCTCACTACAAGTTTCACTCAAGTTTAGAGAGAGAATTGAGAGCTAAGAGTATTAAGATCACTGAAGTTTTTAAGCTCAATTGAACTATTCCAATTGCTACCAAGTGAGGCCCAATAACCATCTATTTATGCCGGGCAGATCTGTCCAGTTGTACTTTCGAGTGCCCAATAACTGTTTCCTGGCGCCCAGAAGTTTGGCAACCCGCTGCTTGTGACCAAGGCTCCGTGCTTCTTGACTTGTGTATGTTGGGACGTCAAAAATTTGGGCGCCCAATCTCGAGGAATAGCTTTTCTGATCACCGCAGCATTTTCTTGCACTCGTAGTATGGGGCGTCCCAAAAGTTGTGGCGCCACAAGAATCACCGAGAACCGCTTCTGACACGCGCCGCTTCCTCATAATTTGGGCCCATCAAGAAAAATGTGGCGCCCAGATCTCGAGTGACAACTTTTTCTGACAATGCGCCGTTTTTTCCGTGGATTCGAGCTAAAAAGTTGTGGCAGGGCCAGATCTCGTGACTGACGTCTTGCCAGACAGCCCAGATTGCGTTCGCGCGCTTCCGTAAAATCTGGGCCCCAATTTCGCCGCCGCTGTTGTCGCAAACTCTGTCAAGATCAAACAGTCTGTTTTCTGGATCACCGAACAGCAAACAGGCAGGATGCCAAAAAGCTCAAAAGATCGATCCAGCTTTCGGCGCCAGAACTAGGTGCCAACAGATTGCAACTTTTACAGAACACATAATTTGAGCAATTTTTGAATATTTTATAAAGGTGCGCGTTGCACCTAATCTAAATTTTAGAATTTTGTTTAAGGATCTATAAGGTGAGTAAGATGAATAAGGTTAAACTTAACTCAAAGTTTCTCACTCTAATCAATAAGCATAATATAATACAATTTAAAATTGAGAGAGGAGTTTGTCTTATTTGACAAAAGAAGTCAAAACACAAGCTTCAAGAGTAAGCTTGTGCAAGAAATGCCCATCTGAATCCTTTTTGAAGAAGAGAGATTTTAAAGACACAAGACTCAAATAAAAAGATTAGTCCAGAGTAATCGTCGATTATTGGTTATCATCAAAATCAATAGACCGATTAGGGCACTAGGCCAACACGTAATCCATTGCCACCTATTTGTTTCGATGTGCGATCTTAAATATCAACGATCGCATCGGTTGAACATGATCTATACCACTTAATTTTAGAAATCAAATTCATAATCTTTCATATTGTTCTCTTATCCAAAATGGACTACAAAAATGAACGGTGCTGAAAATAAAATTCTTTAACAAATTATGATAGATCCTATAATCAAGATCAAGAGTTCATTAATTGTTTTAAATAGCTAAAGAATTTTTCTTACAAAAATTCAATTGATTTGGATATCTTTACACCGTTAAACGAGAAAAGCCCTCATATCGACCATTAAAATTACAAATTTTGAAACCCTTTGATCATTAGGCAAATGATGTCGAAAATATTTGAAATTTGATTTCTAAACACTTCAAATGGTATAAATCATGTTCAACGGTGCCGATCGTCGATTTAGAGGCTCTATCATTGAAAATAAATGGGTGGCAACGGAGCCCATTTGCTATCGATATTATTCTAGCTCAACTATATATACATATATATATATATATATATACATACATATATATATATATATATATATATATATATATATAACTAGGCTGGAATGCTATCAATAGCACCAAGCTGTTGGTGCTATTAGGTTTTCGGCCCTTGGATGAAGAATTGTACGGTTAGGATCAACCCCCTAAGGTTGAGTGAGTTGATGGTTGATTAGTAATCTAACCGGTGAAAATAGTTAAAGGTTTAAATCTAACATCAGAAAACTCGGTAGCACCATAGTATTCCAGCCAAACTCTCTCTCTTTCTCTCTCTATATATATATTTATAGAGTCCGGCTACTATACTTTTATGAGTATAATCCTTTCTGTACTTATAAGTTTTTAGTTGTTAGATCTACTTCTTTGATCATTTCCACCCGTTAGCTCATATTATTGAACCAACCACCCGTTCAACCCTAGGGGACCACTACTAATATAACCAAGGACCACTCTCTTCTTAACCACACATCTCTTCATCCAATGGTCGAAAACATATGAGTACAAAGGAGCTATACTCATAAGAATATAGTAGCCCTAGCCTATATATATATATATATATATATATATATATATA